>NW_011440502.1:0-1346 GCF_000754665.1 Bison bison bison | reverse complement strand
CTGAGGAAGGAGGTATGGAAAATGGACAGAGTAAGAAGATAGGAAACAATTCTGACATATTTGTTCATTGTGAGAGAGAGAGAGGAATGGGCCCAATCCAGAGCTGCCAGGGAAAATGCATTGGGCCCAGAAACAGGAGACCAAGACCAGTTACTGGTATCAGCTCTGCAAATAACTCTAAGTGTAGCCTTAAAGTCACTTCACTCTATAGTTCTTTATCTACAAAATGCCTTTATCCATAACATAAAGTAGGTAACTTACCTGATCCCAAGTAAAATTCCATTCCTGAAATCTATTCTATATTTTGCAACAAGACTATTTCTTAGAAAATTTCACATAGGTGATACAGCCAAATATACTTAATATAATGAAGAGGGTGTAGAAAATGGACGACAGATACATTTCCTCTTTGTTGTATAGCCAAAAACAATTCTCCATCATGTGGTACTAATGGAATACATTACATAAAGTGACTGTTGGTCGCACAGGGGACTCTTCGAGTGAAAAAGAGGGAGTACTAGTCCATGAATGTTGCAAGAACAGTGAGTTTAGCTGAACTTAAGAAAAATGTCTAACAACAGAATGGTTCCTAGAAAAATCATTGAGTTTTTAGTTGTGAGAGTTTTGCAGCCTGGGCTGGATAGAGAACCATTGAGAATACTACAGAAAGTATTTCTGTCCTGGGTAGGAATTCAAGCTGAATGGTCACCGAGAACACTTTCCATTTTTAAGGGCTAAGATTTTTCTTTACTCTTATGAGCAACACCATCTTTAGCAGTGACCCTGTTTCTGAGCTCTCTCCTGTCTCCTTGGTCTCTCAACTGAAGAACAGATTCGTTAACCAAAATAAAGGCATCAATTAGGTGGATAAATCCTTTGGCTAGTTTGTATGCTTTGATGGGTGCATCTCTAAGTATCCTGTGAAGGATGTGATTAAGAGAGTGTGAGTGGAATCATCTCTATTAGGTCAATGCAAAAAGAATAGAAACTATGGAGAGCAGATCTCCAGTTCACCATCAAACTTTAGAACCTGCCCTCAAAATTTCTTCCTATTCTTTCTAGAACATGAATTTGTGAAAGTCCCAATAGATAGTAAACAACATATACACATTTATTAAAGGTTTTGAAATTGATCTGATTTGCAGGTAAAGGTTCTTCACCTTCACACTGTGGAGGGTATATATTAAGGGAGGACCTGGGGGTTTTCTTTTCCATATGGGGAAGGTGACTGTTTTATACACGCTTCTGCCGCCAAGTCGCTTCAGTCATGTCCGACTCTGTGCGACACCATAGACGGCAGCCCACCAGGCTCCCCTGTCCCTGGGATTCTCCAGGCAAGAACACTG
>NW_011440501.1:0-1347 GCF_000754665.1 Bison bison bison | reverse complement strand
AGTTTCTAAAACCAGTTAAGAATGCTCACCTTCCAAGTGCTGGTCTTCAAGACTGGATGCCCAAAATGGAACTCAAGCACCTGCATTCTTATGCAGAAACTCTGAGTTTGTAATATCCTCTTTCACTTGTGTGTCACCCACCAGCAGTTATGACTGTATCATACCTCTGCCCCTCTTATTCAATGTGCTTTTTTCCCCTTTATATCCTTAATTGTAGACTAAATCTTCTCTTAGTCTTCAGGTCATTCTTAGAGTTACTCTATATTTAATTGTAGTTTTGGTGTATGTGTGGGAGAAGATGAGCTTAGAATCCTCCTACTGTGCAATCTTTATCCTGCCTCCAGCAATGGTTTTTTTATACCTTAGTGTGCATTCCATAGTTTTCCTATTTCCTATATTTAAATGTTATTTTCCAGTTTCTTTAAGCAATATACACCTGAATAGTACTATAACCACCTGAAACCCATACAAACACACTTTCTTTCTGTGGCAATAGCTTTAGGACAGCTGCCACTTCTATGCAGAAGAAGGGCATCAGCTGCTTTTACATAAGAGCCAAGGGTCCATAAATAGAAAGCAAATCATAGTGTTAAAATGAGAGAAGTCAAAGTAGTGTATGAAAGTGGACAAGGGAAAGAGAAGGAATTGCTTACTATCATTCAAATCTCACTTGTAACCTGCACTTTCATTCTGTATAAATTTAATTCCAATCATTTCAATGTTCTTTATATATTTTCTGATATAATTAAATATTTTAAAACATTCTTTACTTTTTTGTGTGTGTTATTCACGGAAAGATAATCAATTGCACACTCTAATTTTGCTTTTCAGAACTAATTTACTTTGAAAAACAAAACAAATCTGTTGAGTCAAACACTCAACTTAACTTTTTCCCTAATATACTTTCAAATCAATCAAAAGCATTACAATCAAAAGTTGATATTCTCAGTGTTTGTCTTTGAAGAAGAATGCTTAATGCTTTCAAACTCGTTAGACATATCTATTTATACAGGAAATAAAATGGTCATCTTGAGCAAGTTGATTAGAAAAATCAAATTGCCATGGCCTTTCAGATACTTAAAAAGATGAATAAAACTCTTCGCCTTACTTTATTATTCCTTTTACTACACATTTATTATTCACTAAAAGAGCAAATCTATCCATGGGCCTCAAGCATCCAGTAATTTTTTTTTTCTGTTTATTCTGAAGACATCTGGCCAAAATGAAGGACAGGACAGCATCTTCTAATAGAACAAAATAATTCAGCTCATTCACACTAAACTTAAGAGCTATCTGAGAATATTCTTGCTTTCTTCAACTAGCAGATGAAGTTAAAAGAGATTGGTT
>NW_011440500.1:0-1347 GCF_000754665.1 Bison bison bison | reverse complement strand
TAATATATGTGTATATGTATAACTGAATCACCTTGTGTACCTGAAACACTGTGTGTCTTCTTATGAATATATTATAGAATGCAAATCAATGGAAGAGCTAAGAAAGTAAAGGGCAGACAACTGCAAAATAGAAGGTTAAAGTGGGTACAATGAAGGTAGCATTTGAGGGAAGGTACAATGAAGGGAAGAATGGGAAAGAAAAAGAATGCCCAAAGTATGGAGATGGGAAAGCACAGGACTTGTTGCAGGAGAAGCCTGGTCTGGTTTGGCTAGAGCGTGAGCCACATGTGAGAAAGTAAAGAAAGTACTGGAGGCTCCACCTGAAACATAGGTTAGGGTCATGTTGTGGAAGGCGTTGAGTGCCATGGTAGAGAAGAACATCATTCTGTAGGAAAATTTGAGCAGGAAATGAAAAATGTGGCTCTACAAAAGAACCAATAATCGTCATGATAAATGTTTACATTTTTCGGTTATGATTTTGCGCTCATCCCTTAACATTTGTTATCTCCTTAATGCCTCATAGTAACTATGAACTATGGACATGGAACTGAGGCTCAGACTGGGGTCTATCATTTTCTAAAGTCTTGTCCTATTTTCCACTGTGATAGATTGCTGTTTCTTTTATCAGATCACCTGGTAAGTTCTTAATTCTCTGTCAAGAATATGGTTGTAGGAAAAGGACATTTTCAAGTTCTGAAAGGACTACTTCTCAATGTGTAATCATACTAAGGAATATAATCACTGCCAAGCCTGACTTGTGCTGCTCTCTAATTTGGGACCAGAGCTAGATGGGAAATTGAAGATTTGGATGATGTTTTATTTACATGCCTCATGACGTCAGTACATGCTCATAGCAAACGTTTTTATTTTCCTTTTTGGTGTTTAACCTTATTGGCCCTATGTAAATCTTGGGTCAGGTAAAGCTCTGTTTCTAGGGGCATTTTAAGATACATAATGAAGTGATACATCTCCTAGCTAAAATTTGTTTCTTCTCAGCAGGTTTTCTACTTTTAAAAGACAATGACTACTGATGAAGCTGCCAAGAACAATGGAGAAAGCCCTGCAGCAGCTGTTGCTGAACAGGGAGAGGATATTACCTCCAAAAAAGATAGAGGAGTATTAAAGGTGAGGCCATGACATGTAAGGAAATTTGCTATCTGGAAAGATTGTTAATAAAAATCTTTTTTTGTTTTTGGCTGGAGGTGTAGATGGATTGGGGCTTCCCAAGTGGTGCAGTTGTAAAGAATTTGCCTGACCATGCAGGAGATGGAAGAGACGCGGGTTCCATCTCTGGGTTCGGAAGATCCCCTGGAGCGGGAAATGGCAACCCACTCCAGTATTCTTGCC
>NW_011440499.1:0-1347 GCF_000754665.1 Bison bison bison | reverse complement strand
GAAGGAGGTGCCCTCTCAGGAGTTATTAGAGTTTCCAGTGATGGTGAACCTGTGCTGGGCTGTGCTAAGTCACTTCAGTCATGTCCGACTCTATGGGACCCCATGGACTGTAGCCCGCCAGGCTCCTCTGTCCAGGGGATTCTTCAGGCAAGAATAGTGGAGTGGGTTGCTGTTTCCTTCTCCAGGGGATCTTCCTGACCCAGGGATCGAAACTTCGTCTCTTCCATCTCTTGCATTGAAAGGCAGGGTCTTTACCACTAGGGCTGACTGGGAAGCCCCTGATGATGCATCTACTGTGTTCCAGATCCTGGGTCAAGAAAGTCCCACGCATAGTAAGCCCTTATCACAGCACAGGGATGAGTTGCTATCACTGACCTCGTTTTGTCCAAGAGGCAACTGAGGCCCAGAGAGTCTGTCTGTCATTTGTAGCAACTCAGCTAGCTACTAAACAGCTGAACTGGGACTTGAAGCCACACCCTTCCAACCAACCCCTTAGCCCATATAGTCTTAACTACCAGACTAGATGGCTGCCCTGTGTAAGGGGTCCCCATCAGAACCCCATAATCCACCTAAGCACAGGGAGGCAGAGAGTGAAAATGAGGTGGGCTGGGGACAGTAGGTAAGAGCAGTTTCTGTGAGTGCCTAGGGCAGCGAACTGAGGGGCCAGTCCATAGCTTTGCTCGGAGGCTGGCTTTGAAGACTGGTTTGTGAGCACAGCTGGGTCCTGGGGTGCCTGGCCATGCCAGAGGAAGACAGAGGACACCCCACCAAGTTGGAGGTGCATCCCTAGCTTCAGAAAGGAGGCTCACTGGCAGAGCGCAGATGTTGCCATGATGTGCGTGCCTTAGTATATCATCTGTCTTACTCCCCTCAGACAACAAAACCTAGATGTAGCAAACTAAACCCTCAGCAAACCCAATACTTCCTCATCCGGATCTGGACGATTAGAATGCTCTCAAGCCCCGGGATGGAGAAATGCTCACTGTGAGGATGAGTGACCAGAGGGAGACTGCGGCCGTGTGAAAAGACAGCCGTTCATAAGGAAGGAGCCCACGCGGATGTGTCCCTCTGAGATAAACCTCCTGCCAGGATCAGCAGAAGTTTTTAGAAAACCTCCAGTTTGTGGGCCCAACAAGATTCAAAGGGACTTCGCATATCTGAAAATAGTATCCTCTGAGACTCGAAAAGATTGTTTTCAGCTAAAAAGTGCAACTGCTGCATTTATAAAGGCAACGAAGGTGGGAAATAGCAGGTTGAATACTGCAGAAAAACACAGGTCATGGTTTAAAGGATGAGTCTCAAAAAAAAAAAAAAAACCTTTCCATAATTCAGAATAAAAGAATAAAG
>NW_011440498.1:0-1348 GCF_000754665.1 Bison bison bison | reverse complement strand
CCCAGCCACATGGATGACTACACAGTGGTTCTACAGAACTGTGAGCCAATGAACAGGTGCTGTTTTAAACGTTGAAGTGTGTGGCGATTTATCACGCAGTCACCTGACACTCACACACACTGGAATTCACAGTATTGTTCTTTGTAAACATTTGTACATCTGAACTACTTCATACTTTTTTAACACAGCTAGGATGAAGCGAAGTAATCTTGCAGAGTTCTGGGCCTGATCTAGAACTGGAAAATAATTACCTCAAAAGTAGGCTATATATTTGGCATATAGTAAAAACCCAGTAAGTATTGAATTGAAGACAAAGTGTGTCCATGTGACACTGCTGAGACTAACTTATCAAGAGGGTATCCCATGAGTGAACTGGGTATAGATCATGAGACTAAAGGTCTTTATTGGACCAGACAAGTGGGAGCTTGGTGAGGTTTTCTAGAAGTTCATAGGATCCTAGCAAGACTCCACCACACTGGTTAGCATCTTGTGGTCTGTCTGAAAAATGTTGGGCTCTTAGGTCAAGTTATTCCTCTTGGGTTGGGATGGGGGAAGCAGGAGGTGTGAAAGTAGGTGGAGAGAGGAGACCTCCTAGGAGAGGCTGTGCTGGGCAAGCCTGTATTAACCCATCCTGAGGAAAATGCCGCATCCTGCATCTGGGGTACCAACCAACCCCCACTTCTGTTCAATCACTCATCAAATCCTTATCTTCATCAAACTCATTTCAATTTCAAAATGTGATTCCTGGAGCTACATGTTTGGGATCACAGTTGTCTTTTAGGCTTGTGCCCTGGGATGACCAAGTCAGGCTATGGGAAATGGAAACAAGTGTGTGTATGAACTGGGGCTTCTCTCTTCTTCCTTCTTTCAGGAGACATTGAGCAATGGATGATGGCTGCACAGAGGAACTCTGTGCCATCAAACTCAGTTCTGCCCAGGTGATCTCATCGTCTCATCTCCCACCCCTACCCTTCCCATCTCAGACGTGTACTTATAACATCATCATTCATCTAGTTTCTCCATTAGAAACTAGGAGTTACCCAATCATTCCAATGATTTTCCGTATTCTATTCCATCCACTCCTTATAGTGGTCTAAAACTGGTCACCTCCTTTTTCTTCTCAGTCTTGATTTATTTTATGTACATATAATTTCAAACCGTACAGAAAAATATTAATAATTGTGTAATTCCCATATGACCTGTGCCCAAACTGTTTGTGTTTTGCCTGTTTCTCCTTCTTCCCCTCCTTCTTTCTCTCCCTGTCTCTTACTCCGTGTGTGTGTGTGTGTGTGTGTGTGTGTGTGTGTGTGTGTGTGGTTTTTGCCTCTGAACCACTTGAGGCATCATT
>NW_011440497.1:0-1348 GCF_000754665.1 Bison bison bison | reverse complement strand
TGGTAAAGAAGCCTCCTGCAGTGTGGGAGTCCTGGGTTCGATCCCTGGGTTGGGAAGATCCCCTGGAGGAGGGAAAGGCTACCCACTCCAGTATTCTGGCCTGAAGAATTCCATGGGCGATATAGTCCGTGCGCTCCCAAAGAGTCAGATATTACTGAGCCAATTTCACTTTCACTTTACTTTCTTACCCAAGTGAGAAAGGATTGTAGGTTTTCCGGTTTTCATTGTCCCTATGATCATGGCCCATCAAATGGCAATGGCGTGGAGCAGGCTGTTCTGGCCTCTGTTCTCATCAGTTGCTCAGGTCCACCTGAGCTCTTTCATTCCAAATATATTCAAGGATGTGCTCCTAAGACTCTGGGGCATTTTATCTCCAGTTTATTCTCCCTTTTAATATATTCCGTCTTTCTCTGCCATCCAGCCTTTCTCTTCTTCCCAACCCCCACGTAACCATTTTTAGTTCATTGTAATCAAATCTGTTCCCCACTGCTCACTGTGAGTTACTTTGTGCTATTGGGCTCCAGTGTCATAGTCAGAAGCATATTTTACAAATAAATCTACCTTTAAATTAGATTATGCATTTATGTAGGGTTTAGGAAATTTAGGAAGGTATTATAACTTACTAGTACTGTGATTGATTATATAATCATGTATAAGCAATTATTAATGTTTCAGATGAATGTGATAACACAATTTAAAATACATTTGTACCTTTAGAACATATAGATAATGTATAACTTTGTCAAACAGAAAGAGTGGGATTGGAGACATTTTTGAACAGAACTTACAAATGAAAAATGATATTTTAGCAATCCATCAAATTGATAAATATAATTAATAGTTCTTAGTCTTCATAAGAATTTGTTGAACTTCTAGTTCAGTTTCAAGCCAACAGGATCATAATAGCTCTTATTTGTATAATGAAGAGTTTATCTATACTTTCTACTCTGTTACTTATTTCAAGCCAGATAATCTTTTTTAAAACTATATATTTGTTTTGTAAATAGAGACATTGTAACTAACAAAGATAAGGAAAACTGCCTAAGACAAGCATGAATTCAAATTTTAGTTAAATTTTCTCTTGGCCCTTGAGTAGATGGATATATTTTTCTACTGAGACATAGTTGACAACTGTAGATTTTTTTAATTTGATGTACAAGAACATTTTTGAACCCCATGACAATGTTTAAAAATTCACCTGATCTGTACCTCTTTCTTCTAAAATGCCATTTTCACTACAGAATTACAACATCACTTAAAAAGCAACCTGCCTATATAAGGGCTGTCTGCAGTTACCTTTATCTTTTGTAGATGAAGATGATCATCCCTATGGAGTAGAAAAAAAGGT
>NW_011440496.1:0-1348 GCF_000754665.1 Bison bison bison | reverse complement strand
TGGCATGCGGTTGAGATGTACCCCGTATCTCTGACTCTCTCTCTCTCTCTCTCTCTCTCTCTCTCTCTCTCTCACACACACCCAGGTCTGAGCTCTGACTGAGTGTCCAGGTCCATTTGTGCAAATTCAGGGCCCCAGCCCCACCTTGCTCCCTGCACCACTGGTCATCTACCCCCACCACTGCCCAAGGCCATCCCACCTCCAGCCACGGCTACTCACCAAACACTGTGATGTTAGAGAAACCCACCACCTGGGACTTATTGCAGATGCCAGAGCAGAGAATTTCCATGTCGCCAGTCACGTTGGTGAGACGGAAGGCTGCCCAGCCCAGGCCCCTGCTGTGGGGCTCCTTGGAGAGGGCTGTCTCCAGGGAGATTAATCCAGGCCCGGGGCAATCTAAGGTGCAGTTTACCACGAGGGGCTCTCCAAAAGGCACCACTGGGTCCTTCGGCTCCACTCGTACCTGGTAGGTCTGTCCCTGGGCACCTGCATGAACAGAGTCTGTGCTGGGGGCTCCAGTGCCCCCCAGCCCACCCAGCTGCAGGTTCCATCCTTCAACAACCCCCCTAGCCAAGATATGAAGGTCTCTGCCTTCGGTGGTGTTTCAGTTTAGTGGGAAAGACAGATGATGGATCACGAACCAAGGAGAGTTGAGAAGGAGGCCAGGAGGAAGTGAGTCAGGAAAGGCTTCCTGGAAGGAACCGCTACAGTCAGTTTTAAAGGGTCAAGGAGGATTTAGCCAAGTGAAAGGCAAGAGTGATCCTGGCAGACTGAAGAACATAGGCAGAGATCAAGAGTCCGGATGGAGCAGGGAGCAAATATGTGCAGGCATGAGTGTTTGGGTGGGTAAGTGTCTGTGCTGTGAAGGGGGCAGGGAACAAGTGAAAGGCAGGGACCTGGCCTCAGGGAGCCCTGAAGGCTGAGTTAAGGAGCCACCACTTTCCCCCAAGGATACTGGGAAGCCCCCTGACAGATCTGAGTCAAAGAAGTGTTGCCGCAGCCCTGGGCAGCAGGGTGTGAGGTGCACTGTTCTCCTTCCCCTCCCCAGCAACCCCCCATCTCCAGCCCTCCCCAGCTCACTGGGCCTCACCTGTGGGCAACAGACAGCAGGCAAGAAGCAGAAAGATGAGCGAAGTCCAGTAGACCCTGGGTGGTGGCCCTGAGGGCATCATGGTGACCAGCCTGGAGGAGGAAGTTCCCTTAATGAAGCGCTGGGCACCGTCGAACATGCAGGACCTCCAGGGGAAGGAAGAACTGTGACTGCAGCTAAGAATGCAGAAGCCCAGGGGCCACACCTTGCCCCGGATGAGGGAGGGGCAGGGGAATATTTTGTGCCACCCACTGGGAG
>NW_011440495.1:0-1349 GCF_000754665.1 Bison bison bison | reverse complement strand
CCCGTCTATTTCCCATGAAGTGATGGGACCAGATGCCATGATCTTCATTTTCTTAATAAGTGATCAACAGTATTTTAACATTATTTCTTTCACCATTCTTTCCCTCTACACACACACACACACTTTTTTTTTCTTGGTCATTTGAGAATACATAGTATACATCATGCATACTTTAGTGTATAATTTCCAAAAGATACTCTCTTACTAAGTATGTAATTTGGCTATCAAAAATACAAGAAGTTTCATGTAATACCTTTTTCTAATCTACAGTCTACATTTATCACTTAGTCTAGCAGTTTCCTTTATAGCATATTTTTTCCTTCCAGTCAGAATCCAGTTCAGAGTATATATTGCATTTAATTTTCATGTCTCTTGGTTTCTTTTAATCTGGAGCAGTTCCTTAGCCATTCTTTGCCTGGCATAACATTCATGTTTTTAAAAAATATAGACTAGTTATTTCATAGAATTTTATTCATTCAGAGTTTGTCCTACAGTTTTTCCTGATTAGACTCAGGTTGTTCATCCTTGGTAAAATAACTACCAGATGATATGATATCCTTCTCATGATACTACATCAGAGGCACATGTTTCTGTCTGCATCTCATGTGATGTTAATTTCAATCATCCAGTCAAGGGATTGTCCAGTTTTCCTGCTTGTAGTGACTGTTCTTCTCCTTGAACTTAAAATGTTAGCTCTCTGGGAAGACGTTTAAGACCATGTATAAAAATCCTATTCTTCATCAGACTTTTCCCCCTTTTTGATTTAATAATCTTTTATGATGCCTGCCTCACCCAGTGATTTCTGTAATGATTGCAAAATGGAGATTTTCCAGTTCTATGAACCCTTTTCACATTTATGTCAGCATTCTTCTTTTTTGTTCTTTAAAAGCCCTCTGTTTTTGTTCCATTTGTTAACAGAATGGACTCATACATTCCTGAATTATTTAGTGAACTATAATCCACTACTGTACTTACGTATTTTGATGATCTAATTGCCCTTGATTTGGGTAACTGAAGTCCTTTGAGAGCTGTTTCTTTGGTCCTTTTGACATTCTCCCCCAGGACCACCTCCCCACCGCTAAAAAGTATCCCCTTACTTTTAGGCTCAAGATTTTCTGAGTTCATTGTGTACCTTACCTATTCTAGCCCAGGAATCACCCATATCTCTAGGAGCCTTGATTGCTTTCAGTTCAGTTCAGTTGCTCCGTCGTGTCTGACTCTGTGACCCCATGAATCGCAGCATGCCAGGCCTCCCTGTCCATCAGCAACTCCAGGAGTTTACTCAGACTCATGGCCATTGAGTCAGTGATGCCATCCAGCCATCTCATCCTCTGTCATCCCCTTCTCCT
>NW_011440494.1:0-1349 GCF_000754665.1 Bison bison bison | reverse complement strand
TTTTTTTTGGCTGCACTGCCTGGCATAAATGTGGGCAAGATGCTCAAATTCAAGCCTACCGTAATATATAGTCAAAACCATTTTTAAATTCATAGGATTTCTATATCTGGTATTGAAACACTTAAGCTTCCTGACCATGTAACTGGTTTATTCAGCCATCCACCTATGTATCTAACTGGATGATCAACACTGCAATACTCAGGGAATATAAAGATACGCAGGACACAGTCCTTGTTTGGGAGTTGACGTATTTGTGACTGGTGCGGATAAACCAATTGCTACGCAATTCCTTAAAATCCCTTGGACTGCAAGGAGATCAAACCAGTCAATCCTAAAGGAAATCAACCCTGAATATTCACTGTAAGGATTGATGCTGAAGCTCCAATCCTTTGGCCACCTGATGCAAAGAGCCTACTCATTGGAAAATACCCTGATGCTGGGAAAGATTGAAGGTAAAAGAAGAAGAGGGTGGGAGAGGATGAGATGGATGGATAGCATTGCTGACTCAGTGGACAAGAATCTGAGTAACTCCAGGAGATAGTGGAGGACAGAGGAGGTCCCTGTGTCCATGAGGTCACAAAGAGTTGAACATAATTTAGTGACTGAACAACAACAACAAAAATGCTCTAGCTCAGTGCTCACACAAAGTAGGGCCTGCTCTGAAGACGCAGACTAGGGAGTTCTAGCATGTCCTGTGTCGGGGAGGGAGTGGCACCTGAGATGGATCTTGATGTTTCATTTTTATTATTTTTTATTGAAGTATAGTTGATTTACAATATTGTTAATTTCTGCAGTACAGCAAAGTGATTCATTTAAACATATGTGTATCCTTTTAAAAATATTCTTTTTCATGATGGTTGAATATAGTTCCTTGTGCTATACAGTAGAACCTTGTTATTTATCCATCCATTATACTATAGCTCACATCTGCTAACCCTAACCTCCCACTCCAACTCTCCCTCAGGTCCCTCCCCTGGATCTCGATGTTTCAGTTAGTGTTTTTAAGTGAAAGGTGAGGTCAACAGGAAGCAGAGGGAATGGTGTGTGTAGGTATAATATGAGCTATAATATCAACTGGATTTTTAGTTTTCATCATACGAGCTCACCACATGTTTACAGTAGGTATAGATGTTGACACACGAGCATATATATCATCACTATAGTTACTGCTATCCCAACAGGAGTGGAAGTATTTAGTTGATTGCTAATCCATCGCAGAGGCAATATTAAATGATCTCCAACCATGATAAACCCTAGGTTTAATTTTCCTTTTTATAGTAGATGGACTAACAGGAATGGTTCTAGCTAATTCATCACTAGACACTCCTTCATGATAGACATTACGTCAT
>NW_011440493.1:0-1349 GCF_000754665.1 Bison bison bison | reverse complement strand
CCAATATTCTTGCCTGGAAAATCCCATGGACAGAGGAGCCTGGTGGTTACAGTCCAAGGGTTCACAAACAGTCAAACACGACTGAGCAACTGAGCACGCATGCATTCATATGAGTATGTGTAAAATAAAATTTCAATCAGCTTGTAAACATATATTGTGAGTATAATTTTGTATGATGATCCTTTCCATTTACTATTTTCATTGGTCCAATTAGTTCTTGAAAAATATTAATGCCTGGGAGGTAATCTAGCATAGAGATGTGCCTTTATTTTTAAACCAGTCTACTATTATTGTACATTGAAGTTTTTCACAGAATTTTGCAATTATTGTTACAGATATCTTTACATTTTTTAATGCATCTCTGATTATTTCCTTCAGATAAATTCCTAGAAGTTGAGTTATTGCCTCTAAAAGTATTGTGAGTTTGCAGCCTAGAATGATAAGCGGGAGCCCCTAAAACTGCAATCTGAAGTCTCACCCGTGGAATGGACACACTGCCCGGGTCTCTTTCCCAAATGGGACTCTGGATTGCTGTTACTTGGGACTTGCCAGTGCTGTTTTTAGTCTGGATGTTGGTCGGCCCAATTTGGTGATATGAGCAAATCTGAATCCAAGCAGTAAAAGTTGATCCAGACTCCAGTGACTTAAAAGGTTTGACTTAGTGGGCACACCCAAAATGTGGCCATCTGGGAGAAAAAGAAACACACAGCGGTGCTCAGGATAGAGATTATTCTTGGAAGCCTGAGTGTAATGTGGATTTTCATCCATGGCTCAATACTCAAGAATATGCTACAATTAAAAGAAAAATACAAAGAAAGTTATTAGGGAATTTTCAGCTGGTGAAACATGAGCCAGACCCAAATTCAAATTAACTTCACCTGCCCAGCAAATAAGGCCTGTTTTCTGAACTTTGCCTTTCTATGGACAAACTTTATCTGTCTGATAGATTACACAGGACTGGTTAAAAATATAGCTAAAGCCTTGAACACTAGTATTATGTGCCAATTTCATGTGTTACTTTTAATAACTTTTAATTTCATGTGTTAATAATTATACTGATTTACTGACAGACTGTGGCAAAGCGATAGGGGGACTGCTATCTGGACCAGCTTCTTGCATTTGGGAACCTCACTTATTGGAGAACTCCACCAACTATTGTGAATGGACTATCTTCCCTAAATCCTATAGTATTTTTTAAAATAGCTCCTCAATTTGTATGTATTTTAACCAATGATTTAGAAACTATCTCCACCTATCAGTTGCTGCTGCTGCTAAGTCGCTTCAGTCGTGTCCGACTCTGTGCGACCCCATGGATTGCAGCCTACCAGGCTCCTCCATCCATGGGATTT
>NW_011440492.1:0-1349 GCF_000754665.1 Bison bison bison | reverse complement strand
GGAGTCACACACAGGAGGGATATTTGACTTACTGAGTTCCAACTGTGTGCTAGGCTCTGCACTGAGTACTTGACACTCACTTCCTTGTTTAACCTTCACTGCAACCCTTGGAGATAAGCACTGTCATTATGCGGTGGGCAGAACGAAGGCCCGCAAAACTGCCCACATCCCAGCTCTCAGAACCTGTGAGGATGTCACCTGACACGGCAGAAGGGTCTCTGCAGATGCGGTCACGTTAAAGACCCCGAGTTGGGGAGATCAGCCTGATCATCCTGGCGGGCCCTGTATCGTCACAGGGTCCTCATAAGAGGGCAGAGGGTCAGCGTCAGAGGAGAAGACCAGAGCTGTGGCAGGGACTAGAGCCACGTGTTGAGAAGAGGAAAGAAGGGGCTGTGAGCCGAGGGATGCAGGTGGCCTCCAGAAAGGCAAGGGTGCTCCTGGAGCCTCGAGAAGGAACACGGGCCCTGAGACCCCTGCATTTAATTCCTTAAGACCCATTTTGAGCTTCTGACCTCCAAACTATATAATAACAAATCTGTGGGGTTCTCTGTTTGGATTGTGTGTGTGTGTGTGTGTGTGTGTGTTATTTATTCATTTATTTTTGTAGAGTCATAAAGGCCGTATTTTTTTTAATTGGACTATAATTACTTTACAGTGTTATGTTGGTTTCTGCTATACAACTACATAAATCAGCTTTAAGTATACATATATCCCCTTCCTCTTGAGCCTCACCGCAAACCCACCCCATCCCACCCCTCTAGGCCACCCCAGAGCATTGAACTGAGCTACCTGAGCTACACTGCAGCTTCCCGCTGGCTATCTATTGCTTTTTTAAGCCTTAAAGTAATTTGTGACCAGCAGCCCAAGGAGACTAATACATTTTGTCTCCTTTTCACCAACAGGGAAACTGAGACACAGATTTAAACTTCGAATAGGTGGCAAAACCTGGATTCCAACTCAAGTCTCTGGCACCAGACTCCTGGGATGGAATCTCATGCAAAGGAGAGTAGAGGAAACCAGGTCTGATGAAAATTGCAGAATGAGCTCCCTGTCCTCAGGAGTGTTCAAAAGAGGCTGAACAATTATTTACCAAAGTGTTCTAAGGGAGATTTCTCTGACTCCATTACCTAGAGCATGTTAGCTCCAGGAGGTGAGTGCGTGCGTGCTAATTCACTTCAGCCATATCTGATCCTTACAATCCTTTGGACCATAGCTCGCCAGGCTTCTCTGCCCATGGGATTCTCCAGGCAAGAACACTGGAGTGCGTTGCCATGCCCTTCTCCAGGGGATCTTCATGACCCAGGGATTGAACCATGTCTCTTACGTCTCCTGCATTGGCAGGTAAGTTC
>NW_011440491.1:0-1350 GCF_000754665.1 Bison bison bison | reverse complement strand
TCTTTGGCATTGCCTTTCTTTGGGACTGGAATGAAAACTGACCTTTTCCAGTCCTGTGACCACTGCTGAATTTCCCAAATTTGCTGGCATATTGAGTGCAGCACTTTCACAATCATCTCAGGAAAACCCAACTCCAAATAAAACCAATGAAAAAGTGCTGGAATTAACAGAATATTAGAAAAGGAAGCCAGTGTGACTGTGAAGGTACATGGAGCCGTCACCGTGGTTGGAGAAAAACTATGGTTGGTCCTATGTTTGCAAGCCAGCAAGCAAGAATGGCAGAGACCTGTATGTTGTACTTAAAAGAGCTGAGTATCCACTCTGAGCAAAGCGAGACAGGAAAGAACAGCTGGGGCTTTCCAGGTGACTGAGTGGTGTCGGTCCGGCTCCTTGAAGATACTAGCTATATCCAAGGTAGCCAGGCTCTTCGCAATGAGCCAGTGGCCTAACAATAAGGTGAACTGGCCTAGTGGAACACAGTGAAGAACATCTGGGTACACTTGTCCTAGAAAACTTTTATGTAATCATAGCTAAGAGTTGCAGTAGGGAATGTAGGGGGATCTTTGCCAGGAGTTAGGCTCATAGAGACTCATGTTACAATCACTTGGGTTTATAAAGAGAAATGTGGTTGTATTTTGTAGATAAAGCCAAAACTCTACAAGAGTCTGTAAAGAATCTGAGCCTGGACTCCTATAACTTACTGACAAGCCTACTCAATCTCGTTTACTTGGACAGTTTTTAGGTTGATGCTATCTAAATCACGGTCTTCAGGTGGGCAGCATCAGGATCACCTGAGAACATGAAAGAACCATAAATCTCCACTCCCAGTCAGACCTACAGAATCACAATCTCCAAGGAATTTGGATTTTAACAAGTTTACTGGGTCGTTCTTAAGCACACTAAAGCCTGACACCCATGCCTTCGACCTTGCATCCTGAGGTAGGTGAAATCAAGTCCTCTGATGCCATGTTGCTTGGATTTGAACCTATGCCCAGCTCACAACTTAACGGGTGAACAATCTTTCCCAAGTTATATAACTTCTTTGTGCCTCAGATTGTTCATTTGTTTAAAAAGAAAAGAACAGTAATAGTAGCTATCTCAGTGTGTCATGAGGGTTATTACGAAAGTTACTTTAGAAAGTAAATAAAATGGTATCTGTGAAGTGCTCAAAATAGAACTTGGCATATAGGAAGCACATTTAACAATAACTAAAAAGCTACTCAAAGAATAAGTCTCTCATTTTCAAATTACCTCTTCTCATTACCTTTGCAGACTGGAGAATTAATTTAATGTAAGTCAATAGTCCTTATCATTTCTACATATTCTTTGTTATGACTGAGGAGAACTTGA
>NW_011440490.1:0-1350 GCF_000754665.1 Bison bison bison | reverse complement strand
TTTCTTTGAGTTAAATAAAATATCTGAGGTGTTTTGTTTTTCTTTTTTTGCTGCTGCTGCTGCTGCTGCGTCACTTCAGTCGTGTCCAACTCTGTGCGACCCCATAGGTGTTTTGTTTTTCTTTTTTTAGGGCTGGATAATTGTCTTTTCAATTTTGCTTCATCTGGATTATAAAAATATAAACCCATATAAACCTGTTAAATTTGAAATTAAATATTAATGGCTTAAACAACAGTAATGGCAAACTCTGACAAGAAAACACCCTTTGTGATTGTAGATTAGAATGCCCTAACTTGACTAAGTTGACTAAGTTATAATCTCCCATCCCTATGGCTATAATTGGCATAGAGAAACATTAAAGGGTCTTTTAGTAATTGCTGTTAAATTACTGAATCACAGGTTTTCTCAGCTTGATAATTAAAAGTATTGCAAATGCCAAACTTAGTTTTGTAGATACTAAGTATTAAACCAGTTGATGCTAACTAGACCTTGCTTAGCTATTTTTAAAATTTTTTCCACTTAGTCATTTTAGTTATGACTGTGAGGTGTAATTTATCAAAAGCACAATGAGAGGTTATCAAACTCTCATTTCAGTAAAAGAAAGAGGAACATTACCCTCAAGAGATAAATCTTTCATTAAACTTTACAAAGACCTTAAGCAGTCTCTACCCCATTTATCATTTCTAGTCTTTTAGAATGCACCAGCTGCCTGTGTTTAGAAAGCAGCACAAGGCAGACAGCCAACATCAGGGTTGATGGCTGGTGGAATGGATGAAACTTCTGTTCCATTTTTTTTTTTTTCATATGTTCATTCACCTTAGAAAATCATTTTAAAATCAGCAGTGTTGGGGCCTAAATTTTGGTGATGTACTAAACTATTAAATAAATGTTAAGATTTTGGGAACTATGACAAAAATTACTTTATCATGAAAGAAATATGTTCAAGAGAGGGAAAAATTCCACAATTTCTTTTACATGCTCATAAAAAGAAAAACTTGTTTGATGTTAGCATTCTTATAGCATGTGTCAATTTGGTATTTTTCTTTACTCTAAATATATGAGTACAGTCTTATGTTTATAGTCACTCTAAGTTATTGTCTTAAAGAGCACGTGTGTGCTTTTTATATTCTTCCCTCCCCTGTAGAATGTAAGCTCCTTGAAAGCAGGGACTTTGGCCCATCCAGTTCACCTCTGTATTCTGAGCACCTCTAAGAATGACTGACACATCAAACACATCAAGGAGAATTTTCAGTATATGAATTGAATGAATCAATGGAGGAATGAAAGAAGGAATGTGAAAGTGAAAGTCACTCGGTCCTATCTGACTCTTTGCGAACCCATGGACTGTAG
>NW_011440489.1:0-1350 GCF_000754665.1 Bison bison bison | reverse complement strand
AGGTTCGACCCCTGGGTTGGGAAGATCCCCCAGAGGAGGAAATGGCAACCCACTCCAGTATTCTTGCCTGAAAACTCCCACAGACAGAAGAGCCTGGCGGGCTACAGTCCATGGTGTTGCAAAGAGTCGGGTACGACTGAGCAACTGAGCATGCATGCGTTGTCCCCACAACCTTCCAGACAGCCGACTCTGGTAACAGAATTAAGAATCGAGGAAAGGGAGGGAAAATAATGCAGACACGGCAGTGGTAAGCAATTGAGAGTGGCGAGGCAGTTCACAGAACTGACAAGCAGTGTGATACCCGGCGGAGTTGCAGTGTCTGCTGCTGTAGGATTCAGGGAGATTACAAGTCAATCAGGGTGATTTAGGGGAAAACAAACTGTGACATGGTTCACGTTTTCCCCCAGATGTTTTTCTGTTTTCTCTCACACACCCAAATTGTCCAATTAATTAAGGAAAACACTGCAGTGGATTTCTTTGAAGCTTTTGCTGGCTGTGAGATTTGAGAGCAAGATTGTATATCTCCTTGATATATAAGAGGGGGAAACAGCTCTTTCTCGTATTTATAGGAGCTCTCAATTCTGGCATCAGTATCTCCTCCAGTCTGCAGCTAGGGTCCTCACAGCGGGGCAGAAAGGAGAGCCTAGCAAATCTGCTTCCTTGGTGATGCAGGTATCCCCAGTTAGTCAATAGTTTCAACTTCTCCCCCATCTGGATGCTTCCCTCAAGTCTTGCCCAGAAAGAGTAAGAGGCCTTATTTCAAGATGTGTCTCTCTTGCCATTGTTCCATCCTCAGGCTCAGTTTGAATTGTCTGTAGAGTGCCTTGTGCAGAAGTGTTCAGGAAGCATCAGTCGATGAGATCATTTCTTTCCTGTCCTTTCTCTCCTCTTTTTCTCCTCACTAGAAGCGACAGGATGTGATGGAAAAAGTCTTGGAGTTGGTCACTTCTGCCACAAGCTCTGTGACTTTGACCAGGCTGATTAACCCTTCTGGACCTATGTATTCTCACATGTAAAAGCTGTGAGGGATACTTGAGGGTAAATGAAGCAGTGTATGTAGAAATACAATTACAGTACACAAAGTAAATGTTTTGTCAGTTTATTTAAATTTAGCAAAATTACCGAATGTCCGGTATGTGTAGTGTTGCACTTGACTTTGAAGAGTGTACCAAGATAAGTGAGGGTGCAGCGTCTGCCTTCAGAAAATTTGAGTTTTCTTAGCCCGTGCAAGAGATGGAACAGTGAATAACCAGGTATCAGAAGAAGGAAAGGGCTATCTGCTTAATTTTTGAACCAGACCCAGGGTAAGGCATGCCGTATAGTTTCATTTACTCTTTTTTTTTTTTTTTT
>NW_011440488.1:0-1350 GCF_000754665.1 Bison bison bison | reverse complement strand
GAGGAAGCCTCACTGTGAGCCGCCGCAGCACTGGCCTGTGTCCTGAGAGTTTGATTAATCACATGGCACCCTGGACAACCATCCACTCCTCCAGCTCTGAGCTTTCTCATTTGTGAAGTAAGCGTTGAGCTACTACCAGGTGGTTGCTGAAGCCTCTCCCCATTTTGGAATGATCACTGTGTCTTTATTTCATGCGAATTCCATTACTGTGTCTTCTCATTGCTTTCTAGTGACCTTTTATTTAAAACTTTGGTTTACAAAAAATGAAGATAAAATGTCCAATCTGGAGTCTGTTAGAGTTGAAACTTTCATTAATATAGAAAAACACTTGACACAGGAAGTGCAAAACTGACATTTCATTTTATCTCTGTCTGCCAGAAGCAGCTTCTTGTAGATTAAAATTTAGAACAGAGAAGATTGGATTTAAGGCCAGACTTTGAGAAAGCATTCTGGAGTTTTCCATAATAGCTACTTGGGGGGTTCTTATTTTTCTTAGCTGCTATAAATCCCAATAAATTACTTTGAAAAAGTAATGCAATACAAATATAAAAATTTCACATAAGTACATACATGAAATATATGTGATAAATACAGTCTAGGGGGAAGCAATAACCTGTAGATAAAAGAGCAGACTTTGGAGTTAGTTGGGTTCAGTTACCACTTTTACTGCTGTACCAGCTGTGTACCCTTAGGCAAACTGAAAAGAAAAGCTTGATGTCAGCGGGTGATTTAGTTTACATGTAAAATTGGGACAGTTAATTCTGAGTTTGCAGAGTTGTCGTTATGATTAGAGAGAATGTAAACTACTAAATATTAGTCTGATATTCAGTAAACACTAACCTTTATCATTAACAGTTAATTAAAGTATACTTAGTTAATGCTTTTTCAAAATCTTGACTGTATTAAATACTTATTCTGTATTCCTATCCTGTAATTTAGGATCGTGTGTGTGTGTGTGTGTGTGTCAGTGTCAGAGAGAGAGACCATGGGGTTTCTAATATTCAACTTTTTGGCAGCGTAAATGATATGGTAAAACCAAAGAATTATTTATAAAATTCTTATTCTAGAACTTAAACATATTCAAGTCTCAGGTGGAATAATGTTTATTTTTAAAGAAATGTTTTTTCTGTATAAATACTTGTCTTTTGCTGCTCTTATATGCCGCTCTTATAAAAACATTTGTTAGATTCAGACAGTACTGCAATGAAATTACTAGAGGTACACTTTTCAGGGAGTTTAGGTCGAATAATGTAAAATGTTTTTGTGATGGAAATCAGGAGAGCTAATTTTTTTCTCAAAGGTTATTGATTGTATTTTATAATGTTATAACAATGAACTGTCATACTAAAT
>NW_011440487.1:0-1351 GCF_000754665.1 Bison bison bison | reverse complement strand
TTCCTGAAAACTCCCCATGTGATCACATAGGCAGGCTCCCCTGCATTGCCGCAAGCCTTATCATCACCTTTGCGAACGTCCTCCTTTGCCTCTGAATATCTTGGTCTAGCAAAGACGGCAAAGTCCCAGGAAGCGTGAAACAGAAGGAGCCAGCTTCAGGTTTCAGTAGTACCTCACACCTGCTCAGAACAGTAGAGGATGCTAACGGGATGCTAAGAGGTGCTGCAATCATCATCTATTTTCCTGAACGTGATAAGGCTGAATAAATGCTCTGCAAATTGCACATACTTGTTAAAGCTTGAGCACTAACTCCATAAAGCAAAACTATAGAATGCCAAGGCTAAAGAGACCTTGGTATTAACCACTTTTTTTGTAGAGATGAGAACACTGAGACTCAGAGAGGGAAATAAGCAGGAACATGAATATAAACAATAAATTCACAAGTGTGCCCTGGACTATAGCGAAAACATTCCCTAATAGATGAACGGGGGTGCCTATTTAAAGTGTTAGCTTTTCTGTGCTTGCCTAAGAAACACTCTTCTGGCACAGCTCTGAGCCACCCACTCTGCACTGGATCCCAGATCCCCGTGTAAAGCAGAGCAAACCTGGGAGGCTGACATGGACCTTGGTACCTCTCACTGTGATTGGGGAACACTGACATTCTTGTTGAGGGTGACTAAGAGAAATGATTTGCCTTGGTTAGAAATTAGTCAGATGGCATTTCCTTAGGCTTTGCTTTCATTTCTCAGAGAAAGGTTGAAATGCATGAAGAACTCGGTCTTCTTTTCAGATTATTTCATGAATGATCCATAGTTGTTGAATAATTTCCAGAAGCCTAGGGCAAGAGAACTTGATAATGATGGGAACAACAGGGCCTTTCCAAACACCAGGAAAGGTCCGACAGGTGCTAAGCAGGGGGCCTCAGGAGAACTCATGACAAATCCTGGATCCTGATTTCCTGACTTGTGAAACAAAGGGCTTTGACCAGGTACACTTTGAGTCTCCCTCCTGCTCTGGAAATCCTTCAGGTCTCTGAGGCCACTCATGAATGGTCATTCACTTAACCCCTCTCTTGTCTTTTGTGTGCTGGGCTCTGTGGTTGGCCCTGAGAAGGGAATGACACCAAGACACAATCAGTCCTGCTGTCATGGAACTCCAGGTGGAGACAGGCAATAAACCACTGGGAAACAGACATGGCTCAGATGGTGAAGTATCTGTCTACAATGCAGGAGACTGGGTTCGATCCTTGGGTCAGGAAGATCCCCTGGAGAAGGAAATGGCAATCCACTTCAGTACTATTGCCTGGAAAATCCCATGGACAGAGGAGCCTGGTAGGCTACAGTCCATGGGG
>NW_011440486.1:0-1351 GCF_000754665.1 Bison bison bison | reverse complement strand
CTGTCACTAACTCAGCTTGTGAGAACAACAACCAGCACAGACTTGGAGCTGGAGGCATCTTCTTGCTTTCCTGGAGGTAGGAAGCCACGATGAAATCAGAGTGACTCTGCCCTTGTTTTCTGCAGGGCTGTAAAAGGGAGAGGAAGGAGGCTTTCTGTGGTGGAATATATTTTGCTGTTGTATCATTTCTGAAAGTCATAGGTACAATTACAATATTGTATTTAGGTACATTCTGAGTTCAGTAGGCTTTTGTAGACCAATCCACATGCACTGACAGGTATAGTGCAAGGATTCCAAGCATGGCTGTTGGAACCACGTGGATCTGAGTTTAAATTCCTGTAGGACTCCTTATGTGACCTTGGGCAAATTACTTTCACTGCCTCAGTTTTCTCATCTGTAAAATGGGCATATTTACATATTTAGCATAGGTTTTAATGATTTCCTGAAATTATACAAAGCACTTAACATAGTGTATGGCATATAATCAATGGTTAAAATGGTAGTTAATGTGGCAAATGTATTATAAATTCTAACAAACAGCTAGCAGAGACTTCTGTTGCAAGCTGCATGCACATGCAGTTGGTGAAAGACTGACTTGAGACACATAGATGCACTGGATTGCCTTCTATTTCTACAACAGTTTAAGTGGAATTCTTTATTCAACATGTATTTGGCAGAGACAAGGAAAACCTGACTTTTTGGTAGCAAAGACTAACTTTCTCATAACAAAATTATGTATCTTTTTCTTTATGTTCAAGATAAAAGGATTATTATTTGTAGTGAATATTATGCAACACTTAAATTTATTTAAAATGGTCTTATTTTATGGTGTTCCATTCTTTCTAAGAGGGTAGCGTTAATCTTATTCACCAAAGACTGAGATGTTCTCCATGGATTTACAAAATCTTCATAAAAATAGGTGTGGCAAGTCAAATGATTTTTTTATTACACATCTCTCTGGGATGTCTGTGAAATATGTGCTGGTTATTTTGTTTCTAATTAACGTGGTCCATAAGAGTTAAAAAGTGGAATGTTAACTCTGATTTTACTCTGCCTTCAAGACGTAAACAGTTTAGTTCAGTTTCTAGAGCTGAAACTGGTTAATTTCTTGGGTTTTGAGTCCCCTTCTTCCTCCTTGTCTCCTTCTGAGATTGTTTCTGGATTTTGGGAAGAGGAAGGTGAAGAGTGACCATGTGGTGGTGGAGGTTCTTTAGCCTCTGAAGTGTCTGGAGTGGTGTCACCATCATCACCCTGGTTGCCATCTGCCTCACGTGACCTTTGCTCTTTCCCCTCTGCTGGATAGAGGGGTGCTGCTGCTGCTGCTGCTGCTAAGTCACTTCAGTCGTGGCCG
>NW_011440485.1:0-1351 GCF_000754665.1 Bison bison bison | reverse complement strand
GCCTTTAAAAATGGCTTTTTAAAATAATGTGTGTGTTGGGGCTGGATGGGTAAGAGAGTTCTTAGATTAGGAGGCACCAGATAATGAAGTCCAGTTTGTATGATTTTCTTGCTCCAGAGTTTTTCTTAATATATGTTTATTGAAGATTTTTTGGTGATAAAAAAAATAATCTGGTAGTCATAAAGGCCTCTTCCAGGTATGAAATGTAGTAAGTCATAAGATATAAGGATACTGTAAAATTTGCCTCAGAGCAGAAAGCTGGCTAAGTGGGAAATATTCTCACTAAGTGTGAAAAGGGGTAAAAGATGCTCAAATCATATCTGGAAGATAAGAGCATACCGGAGAACAGACAGAGAGTCATTGTGTCTTCAAGGGGTGAACACTCAGCAAATAAGAAGCAAAAATGACATTTATTGCCATATTTTGACTCTGCCTGAGCCCAGGGGGAAGAGAAGAAACTAAAAATAAATTCTATTTTTATATAGTAAGGAATCAGAGCATGGTTGAAAAGGCTATAAGCTCATCAGAACATACTGGGGCATGTTTTAGTGTCTCATTAATACACACCCCATTGCTGTGAGCACCTCTGAGCCACTGCAGCCTGTGGAGGAACAGGAAGCAGGAATTTTATGGAGTCTTCATTCACATCCTGGAGCTTCTTAATGCACTGTGACTAAAATATCATTTGGGAAGGCCTAAGAATTACTACTGCCTTGGAACAAGGACGCAACTTCCAGTCACCTGAGCTTTCTGTCCTTGGCTCCTCCATCTCAGGAGTCCTCGTCCCAGCCTGCCTTTTATGGTATGACCATGGAACATGGCATAGGAGCCCAGGTAAAGGAGAGTATGGAGCACAGGGCTCTATGTTGAAGGAAGAAAACCTGACTCCCAACCACTTTGGCTTTTATCACTGGTGGTAGCCTTCACTCTATGGAGAAGATGGAGCATGCTGCACATGCAGAAACGTTTTGTTGAGGGCCCCTTGGGTGCCAGGAACCAGTGGTGTTAGGGCAGATGAGGAGCTGAGGAGTAGGATTAAGACTACATTGCAAGAACACCAGGAACATTTTAGAAGTGAGCTAGGAAGGACAAGCATTGAAAAGCAGAGATATTACTCTGCTGACAAAGGTTCGTATAGTCAAGGCTATGGTCTTCCCAGTGGTCATGTATGGTTGTGAGAGCTGGATCATAAAGAAGGCAGAATACCAAAGAATTGATGCCTTTGAACTGTGGTACCTGAGAAGATTCCTGAAAGTCCCTTGGGCAGCAAGGAGATCAAATCAGTCAATCTTAAGGGAGATCAACCCTGAATATTCACTGGCAGGACTGATGCTGAAGCTGAAGCTCCAGT
>NW_011440484.1:0-1352 GCF_000754665.1 Bison bison bison | reverse complement strand
TGCAGCCTACCAGGCTCCTCTGTCCATGGGATTTTCCAGGCAAGAGTACTGGAGTGGGGTGCCATTGCCTTCTCTGATAGCCTTGAATTGCCTGGGCTCAAATCTTTGTTGTGCTACTTACCAGCTGTGTGTCTTTGGGAAAGCTGTGTAACCTCCCTATGGCTCAGTTTTCTCCTGTGTGAAATATGGGTGTGAATAATACTTCCCTCACAGTTGCCATGATCCAGTTCTTAGAGCAGTGCTGGCACATATTAATGCTCAGCAAGGTTTAACTATAATTATTCGCTCTGGGTATTTAATGGGCCATTGAGACAAGCTTATGTCTCTTGCCGTTTTGGGCTGCTGCTCTGAGACAAGTGGCCTCGCCTCATTAAGATGTGGCCAAGGGTGTGGTAGGAAGAGATGTTTGAATTTGTTGAGTGAGGAGTGGTTTCCTGCAGGAGATGACAGTGGGCACAGAGGGAGGTCCCAGGTCCAGACGGGATTACTTCAGGTGGAATGCACATATAATTCCCTGACACAGTGAAGGAAGTGTTACTGCCTAGCCATGTATACACAGTGCTGCACAGAGATGGACAGATCTCTGGTCTGTCCTGGTTTTGCTTTGTAGTAGGAGAAGGCAGCCCCTCTGAAGACTGTGTTAGGGCTCATCGCAGTCCTGCTCTACTTCCCCATCCTCTCCTTCCTCAAGTGACTCTCCAGTTCAGTGAGCTTAGCTGGACACTTCATTCCAAGAGTGGTGGTGGTGTTGAGGTGGACCAGAGGGCTTGGTGCTTTTTCCAAACTGGTCAACCGTGAAACGTTACTTTTCACCACTGAGTACTGGTTCCCTGCAGTATCAAGCATTTAATTCTCTTACTACTTCCCTTACAAACAGAGCAAAGATGGATTTGTTAACCAGTTATTTTTCACTGTCTAGTGAGTTTTATTGTACTGACTTTTAGAATACTTGGAAATGAAAGATTTTTTTTTTTAGGTACAGAAACATCTGTGGTCAGCCATGTGCAATATTAATGAGGTCTTTCCCAGCCCACTGTGGGCTTCACACAGGTGTGCTCTGAGGGCCACACAGTCCATATTGAGGGACCTGAGGATGAAGATATCAGCATCCCTTTCTTCTGAATGCAGAAGGCAAGGTGTAGGTGTGAGATGTTCAAATTTGAAAGATGTTGCTATTGCAAGGAACCTTTATTTTTTCCTACTCTGCCTCTATACAGAATAGAGAAAAGACTGCCTAAACAGAGATGGAGGGGAGTTGGAGAAAAATAAAGAGTAGGATACAGTTTGTGGGTCTGTATTCTTTCTTTGCCCCAGAGTTAGTGTGAAAGATGGTGAGTTTTTTTTTTTTTTTT
>NW_011440483.1:0-1352 GCF_000754665.1 Bison bison bison | reverse complement strand
GATCTCTGGGTGGGGAAAATCCCCTGGAGGAGGAAATGGCAACCCACTCCAGTATTCTTGCCTGGAGAATCCCATGGATAGAGGAGCCTGGCAGGCTACAGTTCATGGGGTAACAAACAGTCAGAAAGAGACTTAGCACACACACAGGGGTGCTAGGTGAGAATGGAAATTAAATGTTCTAAACTATTTGTTGTATAACAGGAAGATAAAAGCATAGATTGCTTTATAATTTTGATAAGAATATGTGTTATACAGGGAATAAAACAAATATTTTGTAATAACTATGAATGATGTGTAACCTTTCAAAACTAAAACCTTTAAAAAAATTAAAACTTTCCATACAAGTAGAGGCAAAAAATAGAATGTGAAAAATAATCAAATAATCCAAATTAAGGTACAAAGAAGAAATAAAACACAAATTACGAAACAGATTGGACAAGTAGACAGCAAAAAATAAAATTATCAATGCATCCAGTTAGATCATAAAATATAGTTATGATAAACACACCAAAGATTTTAGTTATAAAAAAACAGTTTTTGGAGTGGATTGCAAAAGAAATCGAAATCTAAAACATGAAACTAGAGATAGGTTGAAATCAGAAGTATAGGCAAATACAGCAATCTAATTCTAAACAAACACGAACAAAATATCAAATGAAATAGAATTTTCATTCAGTGTCTATTGAGTGCCTATTATGTGCCATGTGCTATTCTAGGCAACTGGATGTATTAGCACATGATAGCAGGTAAAGATCCCTGTCTTGCCAGAGCTCTCAGTGCTCCTTGAAAGGACAGACAATAAATAAAAAAGGAATAATTTGTAAATTATAGAATAATTATAGAAAATATTCACTTATAAAATAAAAAAAAGACCTAGAGCGAGAAGGCAGGTTAAACTTCAACAGTGTGGAAATGGAAGACCTACCAAGAACCATTCTTTAGCAAGGCAATTTGTAGATTCCAAATCACGGAGAATGTAATCCAATTTAGGAAGAAATTTAGATAATCAGGATGCTTTTTCACAAGAAGAAAGAACTTTGAGAACTATTGCCTTGGATATTCCATTTTTGCATTTGTTTATAAATATAGATGACACTTAAAACATAAATTGGTTTGCAGCTTCCTCAGGATTTATCCAGGTTTAATCTGAAACCTGATGGTGAGGCCAACCACTCCAGGCTGGAAGCTGGCAGGTTTAATACACAAGGGAACTGACTCACAATGCTTGTCTTGGGTGACCACAAGGAGAAGGGTCTCCACACCTGTCTGCCAGAACCTAAAACACTTACATAGAGTCCTTAAGTGGGTTCGGTCACTTATACCATCCAGATAGTGTGAGTTTCTACTCAAGG
>NW_011440482.1:0-1353 GCF_000754665.1 Bison bison bison | reverse complement strand
TTCTGATGGGAGAGACTAATTGAGGAGGATATTGGGTCTTGTTCTGATGGGCAGGGCTATAATGTAAATTTTAAATTTTCATTGATTGAAAAGATTAACTATAGTATCAAAGACTGAACAAGGTGTTTTTTAAAAAATATTCTTTGGAGAGCTCTCTTCCTCCCATGTTCAAAAGAAACTAAGGTTGTGTTTTTCTAACAGTGAGTCCCAACACTTAGTGTATTCTGAAATAAGTTCAGTGGCTTGAAACCAATTTACTATTTTTTTAATGGATAATAAATAGTAGTATAGAAAACATGAGAACATCTTTATTGGTAAGGGTAATACTTCTGGTGAAGTATGTATTTGGTTTTTTGCCTCTGAGTCCAGGTGACATGTTAAAGGTATTTCTCACAGTGGGTCATGATCAAAATTTTTGTTAAACTGTGGGCAAGAGGATACTGTGAATAGAACCAAGACAGAGATCAAACTACCTGGGACAAGAGGAAACTTAATCAGAGAAATTACTGATGATACATCTGATGAAATTAAGTTTCTCAGCTGTCTGGCTTAGAGAGTTAGGATCCTTAGTCAAGGGTCACTTCCATATCTCCGGAGTTGAGTTGAGACTTCCTTCTCTTATAGGATTTTCCTACTATAATCTGCACGAATGATGATACAAACACAAAGTCATATAGTATCTGTGCCACTGGGAAGTAAGGAAAACACTCTGATTAAACAAAAAATTGTAAATAATTTCTTAATTTACAATCTTGTCTTGTACAACAAGAAGCCTATTCAGAATTGAAAACAATAAAACTTGGATTCATGAAATCTTCAAAATATTAAAATGTCACCATGCAAGTAAATTATCAATGTCATACTCTATTAATGTTGCCTAGTTAACACTTGACATTCACCTGTGAATTTTGATACTCTTGAAAATTGTCCAACACAGAAAAGAATATATATTCCTATCAATTTGTCATTTTATCAAAACCAAATAGTTCCATAGGAAAAGATACCAATTACATCTATTTTGTAGTTATTTAACACAAGAAAGAATGCCGGTGTTTTGCTGCTGAATAAAGATTATGACACAAGATAACTAGAGTGATACAGCGGCACCTCTGTATAGAGGACAAACATTTGGGTTTGTGTATTCTCTTATTTACGTTGTTATTTGAGAATACCCAGTATTTGCTTATTAAATTCTGCTGCTAAGATAATTTAGACATTGTATTATTGTATCTGTGGGAACTATGACAAGGTACATTTATCAGAGCTAGTTAATCTATTTGAGGCATCTGCTCCCTTTTGTAGCCTTGCTGCTTATATCAGATGATAACCTCAACTGTAAGTGTAAATATATTA
>NW_011440481.1:0-1353 GCF_000754665.1 Bison bison bison | reverse complement strand
TCTCATATTTCAGGAAAAAAAAAAAAACTAGAAGTATGAAATCTTAAAAGTGGAGCAGATAACCTCTTGTCAGTTAAAAATAATCTGCCTCAATTTCATCAAAGAGGTCCTGAGTTATTAACAAGATTCTGTCATATGGCCAATATCACTGATCTAGTTCATGAGAGAACATGAACAAACTTTTTCTTTTTCATTCTCAGTCCAGTGTTCCCCTCCATGACAAATCCAACTAATTCTTCCAATTCCTATAAGCAAGGTGATTTTTAAAATCTTAAAACTGGAGGAATAGCAGTTAATATAGACTAATCCGAAATAAGAGAAATTTGAAATTTAAGAGTAAATGTTTAAATTCAATCCTTAGAAGGTAGGAAAGATGAGAGACTAAATATCAAGGGGAAATGAAAACAGTTCTACAACTAATTTAAAAGGGCACTGTGTAACCAGAACAAATGAAATGAAGCTATAGTCCAGGAAGGGAAATTGATAGACTGGCAAAGTTATTGGCAAAAGCAATTATATTTTCAATCAAAGATGCAAGCTGAATGAATCATTAATTTAAGGTCAGTAGAATGAAGGAGATGTGGCACAATCACAGATTCTAAGAACCACCCTTAATCTTATAAGACGTTCAGATATAAATGAAACAAAATGTACTGAAACTCAGATAGTCATGCTATGTGAAAAATTGGCAGTATCTTCATAACAGTCTGGAAGAAGTATAATTTCTGGAATTGAAACTGGGAGGAAAGGGGAAAAAAGGAATAAATGAAAATAAAGTCAGGAGAGGGAATGCAGAGGGGGAAGAATAACACAAATGTACTAACGCAGCAACATACCAACCTGCTTTAGAGGTGATAAACAATAATCCATATTTGAACATCATGAGATGTGCCTTTTATTCTGTTCTTCTGCAGGCCTATAATTCAGAATTGCATGCTATCCACCTTAATGTGCCTCAACTTATCTCAGGAAATAATAAAGCAAAATTACAGATCAGCAATTTTTTTACTCTCTTAGAATAAGTTATTACTTCCTGCAAGCAGATAGACAATTTTCTTCATAGAAAGGAATAATTTGGGAATCAGACCCCTCTCCAGTGAAATCAACCCCACTGTGTTGGTTTATTATACAATTTTAAGAGCTCTGGTCTAGTTTACACACTATCCATGGAAAAAAAATAAAGGACTTCCCTGGTGACTCAGATGGTAAAGAATCTGCCTGCAATACCAGAGACCCAGGTTCAATCCCTGGGTTGGGAAGATGCCCTAGAGAAGAGAATGGCAACCCACTCCAGTATTATTGCATGGAGAATTCCATAAACAGAGGAGCCTGACAGGACCCAGTCTATGGGGT
>NW_011440480.1:0-1354 GCF_000754665.1 Bison bison bison | reverse complement strand
ACGCCGACAATGATGATGGACATAGGCAGCTTGGCAGCATTAACAATCGCCTGTCTGGTCTCATCGAGGTCTGTGATCACGCCATCAGTAATGATCAGGAGCACAAAGTATTGCTGCCAAAAAAAGACAATGATGTCCGCTGAGCGAGCTGAGCTCCCCAAGAATAAAAGCAACAGTTAATGACATCTCCCGCCTGATGAGTCATTTCGTCGCTCATTTTCCTTGTCAGTCTCTACCCAGGATACCATCTATATGAAATTTTCCAAGATTCTCTGATGACAAGGAAATTAACTGATACGAAAACTGTAGGTTAATTAAAAGTGCAACAGACCACAGAAGAAGGTTGGCAAAAATACGCAGAAGCAAGATGAAACTTTCAGTTAGCACAGAAACATTTTGATTGAACTGGAGGGTTGGATATGTCAAAGTACCTGTCAAGGGAGCAACTGGCAACAACTACATTCTTAAAAGATCAAATATGGAAGTAGAATTGTTTATCAAGCTAAAATATGCTTTTGAATAAGTGGATATGGTTCAGGGAGGGGCAGAAGGGAATCTTTCTCTCAATCCTGCCATCTCTGCTGAATCATTTTAGAGAGTGATACCATGGGACATAAAGTTGCGACTCCATCTTTTGGGTCATCTACGTCTGGAATGGAAAGCAGAATTATAATAGAAGCTATCATGTGCTGGGTGTTTATGGTTTATCTCCTCACACTTCTTTCAATAACTGTATGAGGCAGTTATCCCTGACTCATTTCTGAAGATATGAAGCTGAATGAGGTTCGTTCTCCAGGGTCGAACAGGCATTTTGCAACAGCAACCGAAGTGGTAAGTCTCCTCAAGCCTTAACTTGCTAAATCTACTCAAAAAAAATTTTTTTTTCCAGAACCTACCCAGGAAAATTATTTCAAAAGACAGAAAACAAACTCATTAAGTATAAAGGTTGTTTTGCTGTTCTCTTGTTTTTAACGATCACCGATTTAACAGATGTTACTCCCAAACCAAGGAGGACACATCATTGCTTCATGCCCTGTGTTTGCATCTCGACAGACCAAATAAGCAGGAAAAGGGCACTGGGGCCAACTACCAGCCCATGTCCTCCCTGCCCCTGGCAACAGGGCACTCACAGAGGCTGTCCGTTGCTGTGTGGCTGCAGCGGCAAACCTGGCCACGTGGTTTATGATTGGAGAAAAGTTAGTCGGTCCATAGAGTTTTATCTGAGGAAGGCAGGCCCGATATGCCTCTACAATGCCTTGGACTCCTAGATTTAAAAAAAAAAAAGCAGGATTAAAAATTGTCAAGCACAATTTAATTGTCTACTTTTCACCATAGTGGCTGGGTTTATTTTTTT
>NW_011440479.1:0-1354 GCF_000754665.1 Bison bison bison | reverse complement strand
CTACTAACTTGATACTGAATAGATAAATGTAGTATATTAGAAATTTAGCACAATAAAAATCTTAACATCAATCGCATATATACTGTCACTTCTCTAAACTATGTGTTATGAATTAAAATTATAAAGACCTATAAAAGGAGTCTTTAAACTAAAGAAAAGATTAGAGACTTCTTATAATACCCAAACCAAATGAACTGGAAATGGTATTCAATTTCATTTTAACATAAAGTATAGCTAAAATTGTCATCATTATTTAATAAAACACAAACTGTTAGCTATCAGGAATGTTTAAATTATGTGATATGTAAATCAAATGGTCCATAGGAGTTTTCTTTTCTGCTTGTCCTTTAGGAAATTACAACCTTAGGAAAAAGAAAAGCTTTCTCAATTTGGATTGCTTTTAGACTCCTACCATTTTGCTAACTACTGAACCTTGTCCCTCTCTCTGACATTTTGTCAGTTTCACTGAGGTAGCAGTTGCATATATTAAGAGAAATCCAGTTCTGAAAGTCTAATCTGATAAAAAAATTTACATAACTGTTGATTGCAAATCAAGTCTCTGAGAAGGAGGGAATGGCAAATGAAGCAGCTGAAAACTTTTCTCAGGCCTTCCTTCTTAAAATAATTCTTTAACACAGAAAACAGTAAATAGCAATCACCTTCTTGAACATACCTAATAATACATAATTCATTAGCCTCATTATTAAACTGTGGAATTATGACTTTTCTCTGGGATCAACCATTTCATACTTCAGTCTGGAGAAAGCCACATCCAAAAAGGGCCAATTAAAGCTGTTGGCACAGATTTCTATTTAATTTTTGCCAAAGTAACTACAGTCCTTAGATACACATTTTAAAAGAGTACAGTTAATTTTTAGAACAGATTTTATATTGTTAAACTCTTTATTATTGTTTATGCAAAATAATGCTGAACGAAGAACTCCATTGTAATTTATCTAATTTAATAATGTATGTGATCATTTAGCATAGTAAAGGAAAACAGAAACACGGGTAATTAAAACTTCCCATATTTTTTTGTTTGATGCTTTATTTCTTTCCTAATTTGCATGGATTTGTTGTCAAAATAGATTGACCAGGAGAGAGACAGGGTTTTATGGAATGTTCATTCCATATTTTGAAAATTTCCCTGCTAAAATGAATTTGAGAGTGAATCAGGGACTTCAGACTAACATGACATCCCACTTTTTCTTCCTTGATTTGCCAAATAATAGAGACTAGCCAATGGCACCCCACTCCAATACTCTTGCCTGGAGAGTCCCATGGATGGAGGAGCCTGGTAGGCTGCAGTCCATGGGGTGGCTAAGAGTTGGACACAACTGAGCGACTTCACTTT
>NW_011440478.1:0-1354 GCF_000754665.1 Bison bison bison | reverse complement strand
TGATGCTGGAAAAGATTGAGGGCAGGAGGAAAAGGGGGTGACATTGGATGAGATGGTTGGATATTGCCAACTCAACGGACATGAGTTTGAGTGAACTCTGGGAGACAGTGAAGGACAGGGAAGCCTGGCCTGCTGCAGTTCATAGGCTCACAGAGAGTTCAACATGACTTAGCATCTGAACAACAAAGTCTTGTCCATGACATTAATCAAAGTTGGACTGAGGCCATAATCAGACACAGAATCAAAGTGCGAATCTGAGCAAGACTGTGTGTGAGGATAAGTACCCTTGGGTGAAACTGAAGTCCAAACCTGCAGAGATTGACAAAAAGTAAATATGATGAGTTAGGAAGATCCCAGGGCAGATTTAAACCATGGTTCTTGGACTCTTCCTTGCTTAAATAGAACTTTGAAGTCACATGCTCTGTAAAAACTTCCTCAGTTGGTCTTGAAGGCACACTATTTTGAAACCAATATCTGTTAGTCTTAAGCCTAGGATTGATATTTCCACTTAGAGTAAATAGCAGGATCAAAGTAGCAGATGGAATACTGTAGTAACTTCCATATTCCAAACAGATCTGGTTAAAGCTTGGCCACCAATGCTTTAGGGCTTCTCTGGTGGCTCAGATGGTAAGAATCTGCCTGCAATGCAAGAGACCCGGGTTTGGTCCCTGGATCAGGAAGATGCCCTGGAGAAGGGAATGGCAAGCCACTCCACTATTCTTGTCTGGATATTTCCATGGACAGAACTGGTGGGCTACTGTTCCTGGCATTGCAAAGAGTCAGACACAACCGAGCAGCTAACACTCCAATGCTTTAGCTCTCTAAATATGAGAAAAAACCTGAAGAAAATGGAAATACATGAAGACAACCCAAATAAGAAGAGAAGCTATTTGAAGTTTGCTACAGGAAGCAAGTCCACTACCATCACCTATATTTAGAAGACTCAAAGACAGGCAAGGGAGTGGGAAAAGTTTATGGTGAAAAAAAAAAAAAATAGAAACTTCAGATATGCTTTTATTGGAGGTTGTTGACATGGAAAAGTTGGAGGCGGGCTAAATAAATGATAAAAGGGTATCCTATGTGATTGGTTTTTAAAGCATATACAGCTTCCTTGGTTTGTCCTGAGCTGGAAGCATGAGCAAACCTTGTCAGTCATTTGCCAAGTCTTGGCTGTTTGGTGCTAATTGCTGCAGAGGTTGCACTTTGGATTCCTGTGCCAATTGCTGTAGAGGTTATGGTTCAGAGTTTTATTATCATATATGGTCTGGCCTCTTGAGAAATTTGTATGCAGTTCAGGAAGCAACAGTTAGAACTGGACATGGAACAACAGACTGGTTCCAAATAGGAAAAGGAG
>NW_011440477.1:0-1355 GCF_000754665.1 Bison bison bison | reverse complement strand
TATATACATTAAAATATATTTATTTATTTATATGTATTTATTTATAAATATCCTATTGGTTCTGTTTCTCTGGAGAACTCTGCCTACTACACATGTATTTTTCCATATTTTACTTGCCATCACAAAAGCATAGTGGGAGGGAAAAGATTAGAAGTAAAGACACAACTGAAAAGGAGAGGCTGAGTTGGGGAAGAGAAGAGAATGCAAACAGGAGACACAGCTTTTCCAGGAAACAGCATTAACAGACTCCCAAGAATGGAGTCCTGGAAGGTAGCAACAAAGTTCAGTACTGTAAATGCCTGTGTCCCTCCCTAAGGCCAGCTGCGTCACCACAGAGGAGAGGAAATGATAGAGAAGTTCCAAATTCCACTGAACTGGGTCAGTGTAGAGCTACTGGAAGCCCATGCTGGCCCTGGTGTGTGCAAATCCTGAGTGACCACCCAGCCTTTAGTCCTGACTGCTAGGTTGTCCTACCTCATCTGCAAGGCAGGAGGTAACTTCTTGTGTCCTTGACTCAAGCAAGACCTAGTCACATGGGGCTACAACTTGTAATTCTTCCTGGAAGCTTTCAGAAACAGAAGACTGTTCTTATTCTAAAATTCTGACAGATTGAAGAGGATCTTCTCTTGGTCATATTGACAGTCCTCCCAGTAAAGGGGTTTTTACTGAGGCACCATTGTTCTCTGCCTCATGTTCAAACAGATAATCCCCCTGAAAGACAATTTCTTCTCTGGGCTATTGCAGACTGCCTTTCTGCCCACCCTTCCTCATGATCAAATTAACCCTCACTCCCATGGGGAGAACCTACTGCTACACCAGGGCAGAGAGTACCCAACATCCATTCCCCTCCTTCACTAGTGACAACTCTAATCTTACCCTGGGCTGCATTGGGCCCAGCTAAAAAACTACATTTCCCAACTTTCCTTGCAGATTTGTCTACCCATGTGACTAAGATCTGGCCAATGAGAGGAAGCATATATGCATCCCCAAAGAAAACTCATTAAAAGGACTTGATTCAGTTGAAAGGTTTTTGCAAATCCTCCCCTTCATCGTTCTTGTTCCATTGGAAGGTAAACAAACTGGTTGGAAGTCCATCAGCTAAGACCCGGGAGGTGACCCTAAGGATGTATACTGTATGCTAAGGATGAAGGAGTAGAAAAATAGAAGGCTGAGGTCCTTATTGTGTTTAAATGATGGTGGTCAAAACAGCTCCTAACTAAAATGCCAATGAGTTCTAATAAGTTTAGAATGACTCTTTACTCTTTTCCATCTTTTTCTTGTGTCATGTGTTAAAGAAAATGGCTGTTTTAACAGGTGTTAACGGTTTTTCCTGTGGTCAAGTATGGATGTGAGAG
>NW_011440476.1:0-1355 GCF_000754665.1 Bison bison bison | reverse complement strand
GTTACATTAAACCATACCATTGCTTTAGGGCTAAAAGTAATATATATATATATATATAACATATTTTATGTTATATATATAACATAAATTTATGTATGTTATATATACTTATATATTATATATATATACTTGTATATTATATATACTTGATAAAAGATAAACTGAGGCACATTAAAACTTTTGAGCTTTCTTGAGCACACAGTGATATGAATAAGGCAATATCAAGCCAAAGATAGCTAAGAGCACTCCATCAAGAAGAGCTAGTGGCAAGGTTTTCTAGAGAAGAAGGTGAATTAAAGAAAAAAAAATTATTTGATTGTCTATAGCTTAAGCAATTGTTTTATTTGGGAAACTATTTGACTTTGTGAACTATTTTTTTCTGGTTCATTTTCTCAGCTTTCAAGTGCATTGACTCTGGGTTGGGTTTCGGTTTCCTCACCTAGGCTACAATGGTGTTAGAGCCACTTCAATCTAGTCACCTCCTTGTTTAATTACACATGTGTGTTCAGCCACTCAGTTGTGATCGGTGTTTTGCAATATTTTGGATGGTAGCCCACCAAGCTCCTCTGTCCATGGAATTTTCCAGGCAAGAATACTGTAGTAGGTCGCCATTTCCTCCTCCAGAAGGTCTTCCCGACCCAGGGATCAAACTTGTCTCTGAATCTCCTGCATTGGCAGGTGGGTTCTTTACCAGCTAAGCCACCAGGAAAGCCCAGTTACACAGATAGGTAGATGATGTATAGAGAGAGAGATAATAGGTAGAGATGAATAGATGTAGATGTAATTACATATAATTATAAATAAATGTAAATAAATACATATAAAACCAGCATTAATCAGAAACAACTTTATCATTCCACAAGTACTATGTTCCATAAAACCTTTCCCCAATCACATGGATTTGAAATTCACCTCTAGCATATATTTACCTTTGCATTATAAATTGTTTCTATAGCTCATTCATCCACAGAGCAAGAGTTTCCACACTATCCTTAGTCAGGGAACTTTAGATTCCACACGTCATGTAGTATGGCCAAAAAACTACATAAATAAATTAATTAATTAAAAAATGTTAAATGGCTAGCTACTGTACTCCAATAAAAATTAATTTTAAAAAAAGAACTTTTGTGCTTTGTGGCATATAAATGTAGTATTTATATTGAGCTTTATCATGTATAAAGAATTCATTGCTGTTGTTGTTCAGTCACTAAATCATGTCTGACTCTTTGTGACCCCATGCACTGCAACATGCCAGGCTTCCCTGCCCTTCACCATCTCCTGGAGTAGTTCAAACTCATGTCCATTGAGTCAGTGATGCCATCCAACCATCTCATCCCCTGTAGTCCCCTTCTCCT
>NW_011440475.1:0-1355 GCF_000754665.1 Bison bison bison | reverse complement strand
TCCTGGCTATTATAAACAGTGCTGCGATGAACATTGGGGTACACGTGTCTCTTTCCCTTCTGGTTTTAAATTAATGGATTGTATATATATGAAACAGCTTAACAAGCTGTTATCAAAAAGATAGACTCTATCAGTTTACTAATAATTTTTCAAGGTCCATAAATTATAGTGACATATCTTTTGCTGTTCCCTTGTATTCTAGCTGTGTCACAGGTAACTATCTGCCCGTTTCCACATTTTCCATTGCATGAATCACCCTTGTTAGTATATAATGCAAGTTTGGCTCTTCTATGTGAATTCAGAAAATGCTGACAGGCGAGTTCACATGAAGATGTCTTCGATTTCACAGTCCCCACTGTCTTAAGTGTGTGCTATGAAGCTAAGGGATTATGAAGAAGATCTTTAATAAGAATGAAAAGGAAAAGTCCCTGAATCTAATCAGCAGAAACCATTCTGTGCTTGGGTGTTTAGAATGAGTGCCATGTAGAAAAATCCCATAGGTTTATCTGGGGGAGGTCTTGGTTCAAATAGAGACTTTCTTATTTTTAGGCAATTTCAAAATTTTACCTAAGAAAAACCAGTGTGTCAATATATATTATAAGCATCTTCCTGCAATTTTTTTTCACAAATTAAACTTTAGAATTCATAGAAGGAGGTGAAGAGACTAGCCTAGGTTTTAATATTCATACTGTCATAACTGCATAACTGCATAATCAGGTGTCTAGATCACAAGCTTAATGATCTTCCTATTCAAACCTATCAGTTTATTTAAAACGGTTATTTTGTGTGTCTGTCATATATACTGTGTCCAATTGTTTTCCTAATATAGAACTGATATACTAGTGCACAGAGATATAAGGCCCCAAAACACCCAATAGTGTTTGTTAGTATAGCTAAAGCTACGGATTTCAAGTGGTGTCTGTCTTCGTTTTTCTAGTGCTGGAATTACAAACCCTGACTCAACTGTGCTTGTCAGACGCTGAATTGTAAGCATATATTTTTGAATGAGTAGTTGTGTTTGATATAATAAACACATATGTATCTGATATGAATAGGTAAGTTGGAGTCCTAGCCCCTAGTACCTGTGGATGTGACCAGATATGGAAAGAGGATTTTTGCAGATGTAATCAGTTTAAAATGAGCTCATTAGGGTGAGCCCTAATCCAATATGACTAAAGAAATTGTAAGTGGCAGAGACACACAAGGAGAATGCCGGTGACAGAGAGTCGGACGCGCCTACACACCCAGGAAGGCCACGGAGTTTTGGTCAGCCCCAGAGGCTCAGAAGGAACCAACTCTTAATACCTTAATTTCAGACTTCTAACTTCCAGAACCTAGAGAAAGTAAATTTCTTT
>NW_011440474.1:0-1356 GCF_000754665.1 Bison bison bison | reverse complement strand
GGTGCTGCAGCCACCACACACCCAAACAGAATCTCCATCCTCCCGGTCAGATCTCCTGGTCCTTTGGGGTGCCATTGGTTTAATTCCTGCCACCACCTCCGGAGCGGCTGTGCTCTTACGCTGGTCATCTCACCCTCAGCATCCAATCAGTCTCTAGTTCTATTGTTGTCAGTTGTCAGCTAGCCCTGGAATCCACCCCCACAGCTGCTAACCCAGGGTCAGGCCTCTGTCACCTCCTCCCAATTCTTGCAAAACTTCTTCCTAACCAGCCTCTGGCTCCTGGACATGTTCTCCTCAGTCACTCACTGCAGTTAGAATGAGGTTTCTACTATGGAAGTCTGATCTTGACACTAAAGTAGACAAAAATCTAGCCCAGACTTCTCATTTTAAAAATGAAGAAACCGAAACACAGGCAGTTCAGATCGTTAATCAGTGGCAAAGGTGGGAAATCCCAAGTCTGTCAGAAAGAATTGGCACTGTTTCTGGCATTCAAGAATAATTTCCATTCATGCGTATTATACATGTATATAATATACATTTTTTCTGTATTATACATGTATAATGTAGATTTCATACCTTGTGAGTGGTGGATAATTTATGTAATGTGAATTGCTGGTGTCCAGCATGCCGTCTATGCACAAACTGAGGCCAGGAGAATGATGAAATGCTATAGAATGAACTCCTCCATACAGTATACTGTACAGTTCAGAAGATGCTTTTGTGTTTGCTGCTGTCTAATTGAAATATATGTTACTGTAATCTCTCAACCTGAAAATCACACAATATCACTCTCAGCTTAGATTCTCTTAGTTACTTGGGTCATTAGCGTCTTAATAAATCTTAAAACCTACATTTGCTTCTTTTAAGATATTTATTAATGTAAATTAAATACAACGATTCAACTTAATTCCCTAGCTTTAAACTGTGTTGATATTGTGCTCTACGATTTTGAATGGCTGTGTTCTATCTTTAAATAAGTGAATTCAGAGGGGAAAAAAAAAAACTTTTCTTCATCCCAGGAATAAAGTCCAGACTCCTTAATGCAGTTCAGAAGCGCGTGGTAATTGGCTCTGCGCCCCTCTCAGCTCCCCCTCCTGAACACCCTGCTCCAGTCGTTCAGGGCTGGGTTCACACTTTTGTTTCCCTGGCTGACCCTTCTTTTCTCTCAGTGCGCTAAATGTTGTTTCTTCTGTCTAGAATACTTATTTTGTCTCTGCTGTGAGGTAATTTTTAATATGTTTTTATTCCCCCTGCAATGAACAGTTTTTGGTATTCTATTGTATTAAATATAAATGTGACTATTTGCGGAAGTTAGTTGTTGTTGTTCAGTCGCTAAGTTGTGTCCAACTCTTTGTG
>NW_011440473.1:0-1356 GCF_000754665.1 Bison bison bison | reverse complement strand
GGAACACATGTATACCTGTGGCGGATTCATTTTGATATTTGGCAAAACTAATACAATTATGTAAAGTTTAAAAATAAAATAAAATTAAAAAAATAAGGGATTAATTTCTAAATCTATAAACACATAAATCTTGAATTCATCTTCTTTACCATGATTATTAGTAGATGACTACATGTCTTGATGAAAATGTATAGTCTTAGATATACCCTGTAATAAAAGGGAAAAAATGATTAAGAAGTGAGACATTTTTGTTGTTCTGGAAACAATTTACAATAAAATACTGGATGTAATTGAAAGATATGTCTAGTTTTCAAGTTTTACTTGACTGACTTACCATGTGAACTAGCAAATATTGTACAGCTTTGAGTCAATTTAATCGAGTCAATTTAATCAAGTCAATTAAAATCAATGAGTTTAATTTCCTTGTTTATATAATGCAATTACTGTATTACATCTCTGTTTCTTAATCTTATCTTATTGTAAGCACTTGGAGAATATGATTTAATAAGTCTGAAGGAGGGGACAGGTGATTTTTCAATAGGCAGCTGTATGTAACTTTGGAACACTTGATTTCATGGAACTGTAAGAATCAAATATTGTATTATTAACTTCTCAGAAGCTATAAACAGAAAATATGGGAACAAAATTCATCTTGTCATGGTTATTGATAACCTGCTTCTTCAATTTACAAGCCTAGGCAATCTTGGGAGTTCAAAGTATTTTATTTAAGGGAAAAAAGCAGAACCTCTCCTCTGAAAAGGCTAACAATCTACAGGGTTAAAGATTTATCCACAAATAACTGTGCCTTAAGGCAAACTGCAACATACACTGTGATAAACTGATGAACATAAAAGAGGACAGAGAAGCAGTGGATGCTAACTGGGAGGACCACAGAGGAGGGGACATTTAAGCTGGGACTTTGAAAGTGGATAATATGATTTATTAGTTCAAGTAAAACTGAATTGCTGTCCCTCTATCCACTGGGTTTTTAAAAACATGCCTCAAATCTGTGGCTTAGTCACAACACTTCCTCCCATACAGCACTCAGAAACCTGTTATAAGTTCCTGTCCTTTACATTATTTTTTCTTCTAGTTTTATTGAGATATTGACATACAGCACTGTATAAGTTTAAGGTGTACAGCATAAAGATTTGACTTACACACATCATGAAATAATTAACAGTGAGTTTAGTGAACATCATCTCATATAGATACAAAATTAAAGAAATGCAAAAAAATTTTCTTTTGATGAGAACTCAGGATTTATTCTAGTTACAGCTTTCATATTTAACATACAGCAGTTTAATTATATTTATCATGTTGTACATTATATCCCTAATGTTTATTTACCTTATT
>NW_011440472.1:0-1356 GCF_000754665.1 Bison bison bison | reverse complement strand
GGAGGGAGGAGGGAGGAGGGTTCAGGATGGGGAACACATGTATGCCTGTGGTGGATTCATTTCGATATATGGCAGAACCAATACAATAATGTAAAGTTTAAAAATAAAATAAAATTTAAAAAAAGAAATGGAGAGAAATTACTTAAGTGTGATACAAACTATTACCAAAAATAGCTACAGAGATTATAATAGCTATATGCTTAAATAATTTTTTACTAAAATTAATAGTAAGACAGAGATGATACTCTTCATTTAATTTTAGAGTGTGGTTTGTCTAGGAAAAAAAAATGCTCTTCAATAGCATGATATTTTAGAAAGTATCTTCCTTCACATAATTCTTAGTATTAAAAAAAAACTTACCTATTTCTTAAATGTGGTTATTTTTCATTGTCTATTTTGGACCCTTTTCTGCTCTTCATATATTCTCTGGGTAGCTTCAAACACTCTCTTGGCTTTAATTATCATCTTCTTTGCTGATGACCTTCAAACAGCTCTTTCTCCTGTGTTTCAGATTCTTATATGTGCCTGCCTACTAGATGTTCTACCTGGAGATCCCAAAGAGAACTTCACTGAAATACGACCAGAATGAATCCACCATTCCTAAGATGTACCCTAGGATTCTCTTTGTTCAGCATTACCTGTCTCAAGGAACGATGCTACTCTCCTTGCTCAAACCAGAAATGGGGATTTATCCTTGCCTCCTCTACTCTCTGTCCCCACCCCACCTTTAATCCCCAAGTTCTAAAATATTCCTCAAAGCACTCAATCACTCCCCATCTCCACTGACCCTTCTCTAGTTTTGGAGAACATTAACGAGAACTCCCTGTTAGTAATGAGCCACAGTTTTGAAAATGCAGATCCAGTGACTTCAAAATCATTTTTATTCTGAACCCTCAACCCTCAAAATCATTTTATTCTCAACAGAGAACTCTGTTCCCTGGCCATAATGAATTTTTTTTAGTTACTTGAACACACCGTGCTTTCTTGGTTTTGTGTCTTTGCATACTGGACTGCCTAAATAGAACACTCGTGTTTGTTAACTAGCTTACTGCTGTTTATCCTTCAGGTCTCTGCTTAACAGAAGCAACACCAGCAATAAAGTCAATGAAAACAGTGATAATGACAGCAGACAGTGTCTACTTACATGTGCCAGGCACTATGATAAATGCTTCAAATTCATCTTCCCATTTTGTCTTCTTTGCAACCTTATGAAGTGAGAATTTTTATCCCATTTTCACACATGAAGAATCTGAGGCTTAGAGACTTTTAAGTATTTGTCCAACATCATGGCGCCTGTATGTGGAGGAGCTAGGATTTTAACCTAGATCTCTCGCTGTCCCTCTGGAGTGTATTCTT
>NW_011440471.1:0-1357 GCF_000754665.1 Bison bison bison | reverse complement strand
TTTTTTTTTTTTTGCCACTTTTTTTTTTAACTGAAGCATATTTGCTTTACAGAATTTCATAATTTTCTGTTCATATGTCAAAAATCAGCCACAGGTACACCCATGACCCCTTCCTCCCGAACCTCCCTTCCATCTCCCTCCATTTCTCACCCTTCTAGATTGTCACAGAGCCCCTGTTTGCCCCTTTCTTTTTTCTTCTTCTCTGCCTTCTTCCTTTTATTTGGCCCAAAACATTCCATGATACTGAAATGCTTTATGATTCACCAAGGAAAAAATTAATTTTGTATTTTATGTATACATCATTAAGTGCTTTTACCATAATTTTCTTATTAGTAATTAATTTTTTTAAGTTCCAGCTATGTCAGCATCGGTTAAAGAGAGATGTGGATCTAATTAAACCACTTCCTTTCTATCTAACATGGACAAATAAAGATTTACATTAGTATTAAAACATATTTCAAAGAAGAAATTGAAACCAGGTAATACCATAGGCAAAAAGAAGAGCACAGTGCAGTCAGAAAAGGTGTCATAGAGACAAAAACACTTAATTTTGAGCACCATAAATAAATAGTCTTCACAGTTTGTAAAGTGTTTCCTTTTATTTATTCAATGAATAAATTTTCTAAATGCCCACTTTGTCTTTACACCAGGTGCTAGGGATTAAAAGATGAATAAAACCTTGGCAATTTATCTCAATAATCTTACAGATTAATAAAGCATTGACAGGTAAATAATCAATTCTCTTCATTATTCAAGTGCAATAAAGGAATGATTTACAAGGTACCACAGAATGAGCAGGGTAATTAACTTTATGGGAGAAGGGGATGGGAGTTGCCACACAAAATTGGTAAATACTGCTCACAACTATCTTTTAAAGGTGGTAGCAAGGTAATGTATCATGTTCATTTCAGACATGAAGAAACAACTGGAGCTCAGTGATTTGAGAAAGCTTAAACCAGGCTTCAAAGTCAAGTGTAACAACTCCTCAACCAGTGTTCTTCCCAGGATGATCAGGTACTCAGTCAAGTCTATCAAACCATACTCTTCCTAACTGTAAGTAGAGTTTAAAAATAATTTTCCATTCAACAGTGTCATAAGGCTGCAACACTATAGAGGGAGATAGTAGAGTCATCATATATAACGCCAACAAAATATTCTAAAGAAGTTCACCATCATGGAATGAGTGTTTGCTTTATGTCAACTTCATGCAGAAAGTTCTGCCAAAGAAACAGGATTACAGAATATTTAGCTGAGCATTACTTTACTAGCGTGTGAGATGAGTGCAATTGTGCGGTAGTTTGAGCAGTCTTTGGCATTGCCTTTCTTCGGGATTGGAATGAAAACTGACCTTTTTCAG
>NW_011440470.1:0-1357 GCF_000754665.1 Bison bison bison | reverse complement strand
GTCACAAAGAGTCAGACACAACTTAGCAATTAACCCATCGCCGCCGCCACCATCACTAATCAAAGCACATTCCTCTGGTATTTGGAGAATAGGGTTCATATTGCCTGTCTTGATCCTGAAATCTTTGTACAAGTTACTCTAGGAACATGTGCATGGATCCCTGCTGTAGGAATGGAGATTGAGGAATGGGTGGCAACTACAGAGCTGATATAATTGACCAAAGTTAACCCAGTTTACTTTCCAAAGTTTATTTTGAAAGTTGCAAGGCTTATTAACTCCAGAGCTCCAACATAATGACATCAATAGATTCTGCCAGTGCACTTGTTGTCTAGGTGGGGAAATAAATTCTTGGTGCTTCCTATTCTGCAGTCTTCCCAAAGTTCTCTGGTCCTTCATTGTTTTTCTTCCATGTTAATTACTCTGAATGATTTTGTGTATCAAAACATCAGATATCCTTCCCTGATGATACTGTAGGTTCTTCCATTGTATTTACTCAAATATATTTATTTAAATTGTGCAATTTTTGCAAATATTCCCATTCTGAATATCATTTAAGTATTACTCTGATCTCCCTTCCTAGAACTAGTATAAAATTAAATCAGAGTTCTACAACTAATTAGATTTTTGCTTTGATAAATGATTGCCCCAATAGAAGTTTTTTTAAAGTGTTTAGCAAAAAAAAAAAATAATAATAATAAATAAAGTGTTTAGCATTCAAATAAGGCAAATACCAGTTTTCCTCAGAAAATTCGGCATTGAGGTTTCTCTAGTAAAATGCCATTCATTCAAAAAATATTGAAATATTCATGGTTGGTAATCAAATGGTAAATGAGTTTAAAGAATTTATAAAGCTTTTATCAAATCCAATATTTTTTTCAGGCTCATAAACTGACTAGAAAAAGCATTAACAAAGCCTCTTTTTTTTTTTTCCTCTCAATTCTCTCCTTTATAGGATTTATTAGAATCAATATAGCCTTGGGCCTCTCCTTATTTGTTATTCCACTGCAATGGCCTGGTAAATAATTCCACTTAGATATCTATAATAAAACCCATTTTGAAAGTATATGAACTTTCTTTTCTAAATATCCTCTCTGTGCCATTGGTACTACCAGGTATCACTTAAACCCAGAAGAAAGAGCAAGGTAAAATGCCAACAGCCTGGGCTTTGAAGTTAGGAGATGCTCTTTAAAATTTTGACAAAGTGACTTTGAGAAATCCCAGATTAGCTCAAAACCACTGTTTTCACATATGTTACATGAGTTCAACCATGTGGCTTGAATTGCTACTACAAAGCTTATTTGCACAATGTATATTAAAGCACACACTCAATGATCAATATACTTTTCTGCTTTCTCTT
>NW_011440469.1:0-1357 GCF_000754665.1 Bison bison bison | reverse complement strand
GACTATGGCAGGGTGGGGGTGCTTCCTGGGACCACCATTCCCCACTTTGCACCTCTGTCTGCTCTTGGCATGTGAGATGGGAGTAACGGAGGTAAACCCTGGAGGCCTGTGCTTCTGACAACCTCCATGTTTAAGGCCAAGTCATGCTCGGGGTGGCAAATTAATGAACAACTTTACGGGAGCGTGTTTAGAAATAAGTTTGGGGTGATGATTTTAAGTTCAACCATTTTTGTATGCACTTATTCAAGTGATACATTTGACCTGATTAATAGAAAGTGCACCAACCTAATGTATAATATTAGGAGATAATTGCAATGGATGAAAGTCTCTTGAGTCAATTAACTCTTATTACCTGGAAACCATTTATAAGAGGCAATAAATTATTGGGACAACACAATTAGCAGTCCCACAATAAAACGGGTTTCACGTGTGTGCCTGTAGGCGCCCCACTCCTGAGGGCCTGTCAAGTTAAAGGGTACGTGTTGGGGGGGATGGCTGTGCCCTTTTATGTTCACAGGAGTGTGTTAACAGGCAGCAGGGCTGACATATCCCAGGCTAGACCGGGGCAATGAAATAAGCTTTCCACGCCTGGGAACAATGATGCCTGTGTCACAGCCAGTCAATGCCTGTTTCAGTGCCTTGTGTTGGCCAATCTGCTGAGTGATATTTGAGGTTGGATCTTGTGATTCTGTTTAAAGACAGTTTCTAAGACTCCCATCCTGGAATTTAAAAACTGAAATTGCTTAACATTTAGAAAGAGTTGTTTTTCTCCTCTCTCTTCTCTCATCAAGCTACCAGTTCTATGTAGCATGGACAGTTAGAATCAAAGGAAGGTTCTATATAAGGATGCTGGAAAGTACCACTCACTACAGTAGCAAATAAGCTTCTAAAAGCCATATTCCTCTCTTACCTTTGTTTTCACTCTGTGGAAGAAGGTTGTCTTGTCCCTAAGCTGGCCCAAGCTTAGTTCAAAGTGTCTCAGAACAGTAGAATCCAGGATTCCTTTCCACTGAGCCTTCGCACTATTTGCTTATTAAGTGAAGAGAACTACTCTAGAATTCTTTCACAATGATCTGAAATAACCTGACATTCACTTTGACCAACCTAGTGTTTCTGTCACCTGAAGAATTTTTTCCCTCCACTGTTGCGTTACAAGCAGGATTCAAATTCCTAACAGCAGGGACCGGGGTGGGGGAGGGAACTCAACCAATCCCAGAGTACAACAATGTTAATGATCAACGTTTCATTTTTACCATGTTGACTGTTTCAACCACAAGCTTAAAGAATTATCAAGGCCAACTGCATTAGTCCAAATAAGCTGGAAATAATAGACTGACCAGAACCAGTGCTTAGAAGG
>NW_011440468.1:0-1358 GCF_000754665.1 Bison bison bison | reverse complement strand
TTTCATGCATTGGAGAAGGAAATGGAAACCCACTCCAGTGTTCTTGCCTGGAGAATCCCAGGGACGGCGAAGCCTGGTGGGCTGCCGTCTATGGGGTCACACAGAGTCGGACATGATTGAAGTGACTTAGCAGCAGCGGCAGCAGTTACAGTAATGAAAAACCCCAAAGAAAACTGAATGTCACTAGAAATTAACAGAGGAAAATGCAAGAGTCTGCCAGTTTGGCAGGACTCTAGGGTTATAGTGTTATCCAGATACTAGTTATGGAAATATGACTTGGCTTAGTTATTTCAAAATTCAGGACCTTAATTTTCATATCTGTATACAGTCTTATAAAATTGAATATATTTAATACAGATAATGGCAACAATAAATAGGTATTCATAGGTTAAAAATGTAGACCTGAAAACATCCACAGGATAACTAAAGCATATTTCCAGGGGATCATAAACTGAATTTAAATTTAGAAGAGAGGTTTTATTTCATGTGATGGTGTTTCTTAATTATAGTGGAAACAAAGTAGACTGCCCAGTGTAAGGAGACAAGTACCGAACTTCAGCATGAGACAAGAGAAATGAGACATGTAAGATATAAGAGCTTGTTTCAAAGGACAAATGGACTGGGGAGACATAACATGCTCTATACCTCAACACAGATGCTGGAACCCCAAAGATGCCTTGCTCCATCCATTCAGATATGTGACCCTAGGACTCAGTTGAAGTGCAGCTGGCAGAGGAAGGATATAGAAGGGCAGCCTTCAACTCCTTGTGATAAACTCCATAGTCATATATCAGAGTTTATAGCAATCATCATAATGATAACAATAATTAACATCTCTTTAATGCTTGGAGTTGTACCCACATGCTCAGCCTCTGGGCTAGCCCCACTGCAAGCTGTTCTAGACAATTGCTCCTGAGAATGTCAGGAACAAAATCAAGACTTGTAAATCCCCACAGTCCTGGTGGTAGTCTTAGTTGTAACCAGATCTGAGTTTTACTCTAAATTTGTATGGACAATGATTAATCTGTAGAGCTAACTTGGGCAACAAACTCACTTTGAGTTAAGAAAAGTGTGAGAGCTGTAACCTCTGGGCATCTCCCCTGTGATAACACATTTGTGTGGGCTAAGATCTCCTACAAGTGGATGATGGAGAACACAGAACTGTTTCAAAGAATGGCTGACTGCATTTCCAGGTCATTCAGAGAATGGTATTGTTCACATACCCAAACTGAACTGAGTGATGGTGGTCATACTAATGGAAAGCTGATGGGGTAAGGACAACTAGAATCATACATTTACTTTTAATCGACCAATTAGCCTAAAGGAAAAATTAGAACACCTGGAAGAAATTGCTTTTT
>NW_011440467.1:0-1358 GCF_000754665.1 Bison bison bison | reverse complement strand
TTCAGTCATTTCTGACTCTTTGCAACCCCATGGACTGCAGCCCGCTAGGCTCCTCTGTCCATGTGATTCTTCAGGCAAGAATACTGGAGTGGGTTGCCGTGCCCTCCTCCAGGGGATCTTCCCTTCCCGACCCTGGGATCAAACCTGTGTCTTTTTCATCTCCTGCGTTGGCAGCTGGGTTCTTTACCACTAGAGCCACCTGGGAAGCATACAATGGAATATTACTCAGTCATAAAAAAGAGTGAAATCTTGCCATTTGTGACAACATGGATGGATCAAGGGCGTTATGCTAGCTGGAATTAGGGAAAGACAAATACCATATGCTCTCATTTATATGTATAATCTAAAACAACAACAATAAAAAAAGCCAAAACATAAACAACACCTCCAGTTCATAGATGCAAAGAGCAGGTTGGTGGTTGCCAACATGGGGCGGAGGCTGGGGTTGAAATGGCTATTTAAAAGATACAAACTTCCATTTAAGAAATAAGTCCTGGGGATACAATGTACACTGTGGTGACCATAGTTAATGATAATACTGTATTGCATATTTGAAAGTTGCTGAGAGTTGATCTTAAAAAGTTCTCATCATAAGAAAAAGAAAACTTTATGTATGGTGACAGATGTTAATTAGATTTATTGTGGTGATCATTTTGCAATATATATGCATAAAACTAATAATGTATGTCAATTATACTTTAATAAAAACATTAAGTGAAATAAATTAAGAAAGTATACAGTCCAGTGGCTTTTTGTATATTCACAGAGCTCTGCAACCTTCACCACAATTTGAGTACATTTGTATGATCACTAAAAAGGAATTTTGTACCCATTATCAGTCATTCTCCATTTCCTTCCAATTACCCCAGTCCCTGGTAACCATTAATCTACTTTATGTTTCTGTGGATTTGCCTATTTTGAACATTTCGTATGAATGGAATCATGCCGTATGTGGTGTTTGTGCTGACTTCTTTCGCTCAGTATTTTCAGGGTTCACTCATGTTGTCATGTATATCAGGACTCCATTCCTTTTTAGGGCCAAATAATATTCTATTGTATGGCCAGACCACATTTTGACTCATTTTTTTTTTAAACTTAAAAATATTTTTTAAAAGTGTTCATCCTACTAGTTATATCTGATCTAAAGCACAGAAAAATACATCCCCTAAAGAATTTTTTTTTAACTATAGCCAGAGATTTATTACATTCTAATGCAGAACATTTGTAATTGCAATCTCTTAATTAAAAAGCTTCCTCTCTTTTTCTTTGTATGATTTTTTTTTTGTCTCTTTTGTTTGTGTGTGATTTGCAAAACTGTTCTGAAACTGGAATATGTGTGCACAAGTCTGCAAAGACTG
>NW_011440466.1:0-1358 GCF_000754665.1 Bison bison bison | reverse complement strand
GAGTTTACTTTCATGGATTGCCATTTCCTCCTTCAGGGGATCTTCATGACCCAGGGGATCTTCATGACCCACGTCTCCTGAGTCTCCTGCATTGCAGTTCTTTACTACCGAGCCACTGGGGAAGCCCAGCAATAACCTGCTATCAAAAGATAAACAGTACTAGTATATCAAATGTAAGATCTAGCTTCTGGGATGGGGCAACTGTTCCCAGCATTAAAACATTAATGTTACAAACTGTAACTGAAGGTGAGCTATTACTGTTCTCAATGTTGAATCTGTGAAGTTAAATGAAAGTAAACTCATTCAAATTAAGGATGGCTGATTTGGAGCTCTGTAATTGTGTTGGGCAAAATGAATTGCAGAGTAATCTTGATAATATGTTTCCTTTGATATTTTTTAATTTACATCATATTATCTTCCAATACACCCTCTTCATCTTGATTACGAAGACCTCAAAGGTCTTTTTATTCAAATAGTCTATTTCCTTTATCTGAAAGAAAATTAGTGATTTGAACTTTGTTTTAAATGGGTCTCTATAGGAGACAGTGAGGGCTGATTCTTACTGTATTCTTTTGACAATTTTCTTCAGGCTGACAACTTCATAAAGGAATGATGGTAGATAGGAGGAGACAGGCTACAGAGAGTTTTTCTGATTTGATACTGTTCTATTTTACACAAAATTTATGACACAAAACTTTTTAATAGATATGGCTCTGAACATTTTGTCTGCAGTCTGTGGTAGATATATATCAACACCCAGCAACTTGTGAGAAGTTAATAACTAATAATTCACAGATGTTTTTTAAACTACTTCTATAGAAACAAGAGAAAGAAAGACAGGGATATGAAAAAAGCCTACAGAATTGTATGGGATATGGATGGGTAAGAATATTCTTATTTTTCAAATCTTGGAGTTGACCTCTTTTAGAAGCCTATATCCTTTAAAAGAAATCAAAATTTTACATTACTATTTAAATCTTCTTTGACAGTCATAAATATCTACCAATTCTCCAAGCATACCAGGCGAATTTTACCTACAACAGTTTCCATACATAGAAAGCAATTAATAAGTGTGGTTAATGAATGTGAGTATTGTTGAATAAATTACATACTGGGAAATTGTAATTTATTCATTTGAAATATTTATGAAATTCTAATGCTATTCTAGGCACTAAAATAAAAGGCTAAAAATAACAATTATCCTTGACAATTTAAGATACTTGGTATTAATTAGTATTAATATGAAAATGAAGTGCTTACTTTTTTACTTTGTACTGGGTTATAGTACATTTGGGGCTTCCCTGGTGGCTCAGATGGTATAGAATCTGCCTAGACCCAGGTTTCATCCCTGGGTTGGG
>NW_011440465.1:0-1358 GCF_000754665.1 Bison bison bison | reverse complement strand
AGGCAAGAGTACTGGAGTAGGGTGCCATTGCCTTCTTTGCTATAGTGGTTAGGCTAATGTCAAAAGTGTTAGAGTATGCAACCCTTGCTATTGCAACAGATAAATTCTGGAATTTTAGAGGTTTAACAAAAATTTGTATCTCACGTGTGAAAAGTCTAACATGGGCCAGTCAATGCTCCTTCATCTTGTAGTTATCACATCATCCGTAATACCTGGCCTCCAGGTTCACCACAAGAGGAAAGGTATGACCTGGAGTTATGAATAATTTTGTAAAAAGTTCAAGCCAAGAAACAACACACATTGTAACTATCCATATCTCTTTGGTCAAAACAGCCACACAACCTAACAGCAAGGAAGTATAATTTTCCTGTGTGTCCAGGAAAAGAATGCATTAAAGTGGAAAATAGTTCTGTTTCTGCCAATATAACTTATTAGCATATAAGGAACAATAAATATGCTTAGATAAAATTCTGCTTTTAATTACTCATGACTAGGAGACAAAACTGAGCAATGGGATAGAACAATTAATCACCAGTGTTGTCTCTATGAAACTAAAAGAACTCTGAATAAAGCAGTGTCTGTCCAATGTACAGTGAGCCAGGCTTGAGAGAAAGGAGAGTGCTAACTAGCCAAATTTAAAAATTGTGGCTCATAACACACCAATCATCAATAAGGATTTATATATAGTCTCTCTAAATACATACCATCTTGAAATCCTTTTGTCTCTGTGTCCCTGTACCATTCTAGACACAAAGTTGGACTTCTGAAGATTTTCCAAGAAGTCATCCAATGTAGAATTACCTGATAAAATTATGGACGGAGAAAGGTACACCACAAGGAATAATTTGACATTCTTCTTGAGATACTTCAAAATTTGCTCCAATTTGCACTCCAGTACATACATATTTGCTTTTTTGCCACTTATTTTTTAATTGAAGGACAATTGTTTTACAGCACTTTGTTGTGTTGTTGTTTTCAGCAAGAATCAGCCATAGGTACGCCCATGTCTCCTCCCTCGTGAACCTCCTTCCATCTCCCTTCCCATCCCACCCTTCTAGATTGTCACAGAGCTGCTGTTTGAGTTCCTAGAGTCATACAGAAAATTCCTGTTGGCTATCTACTTTACATACGGTAGTGTAAGTTCCCATGTTACTCTCTCCATACAGCTCACTCTCTCTTCCCCTCTCACCCCATGTCCATAGGTTCTCTATGTCTGTTTCTCCATTGCTGCCTTGCAAACAAATTCATCAGTACCATCTCTTTAGATCCCATATATATGCATCAGTATACAATATTTATATTTTTCTTTCTGATTTACTTCACTCTGTATAATAGGTTTCTGATTGATCATGGAATCT
>NW_011440464.1:0-1358 GCF_000754665.1 Bison bison bison | reverse complement strand
TGTCGCCCCCTTCTCCTCCTGCCCTCAATCTTTCCCAGCATCACAGGGCTGTGACAAGGTAGGCAGAAAAGCCCTGGGTCCCAGAACTCACTCTCACCCTGCAGGTGAACGGGCTAGGGAACCCTGAAAGCCAAAGATGCCTGGGGAAAAAAACAAGGAGGCCCCCTCAGAGGGTCAGGGACCTAGCACTGCCCAGCATCCTCAGCTCCTGGGAGAGGAGCCACAGCGGTTCCCAAATGCCTTTGCTCCGGCACCACCACCACTGCCACCGCCGTACCCTCGCACCGGCACGAGTGCCGGGGACCTGGGCTCAGGACCCAGACTGTGTCTGCCGGCTTGGAGGCAAGTTATCCAGCACTTGAACAGGGATGGGTTGTCTGAAGGGGAGGTTCCAGAGAGAAGACTCCCTGCCAGAGTCAGAGAGGGCAGAGACCTGGCTCACCAGGTTATCTCACCATTCCAGCTGGCTCCAGGCATATTTTGAAATGTCTCCCTCATTCCAGCAGGGGCTATCTTTTTTATCCTGCTCACGTGTGGGAGGCGTCAGCTTTCAGTGGTGGTTCACTCATCCGAGTCTGCAGAGTTCCTCACCCACTGCTCTTGTTCTGTCTGAAACAGTGACGTTGAAACTCATTTTCCCTAGGGGCGGCACACTGAGGAATCGACTCGTGTGTGTGGTATAACCCAAAATGTCAGTATATGCATTACTATAGATAAGAGCATACCCAGCCTAACATTCCATTCTTCAGCTCACTCTGCACCCCACTCTCTCCCTGGATGTGATACACAGAGTGTGAAAGCTGAGCCGAACAGAAGGTGGGGTGGGGGGTGGGGACTGTCCAGAGGATGAGTTCTTATCTAACACATGAATTGCGTAAGTCATTTTTTTTTTCTCCAGCTTTACTGAGATAACTCAAATATAACATTGAGTAAGTTTCAGGTGTACAACGTGATGATTAGATCCGCACATATATTGTGAAATGATTTCCGTAATAAGGCTAATGAGCACATCCTTCACCGCACATAATTTCCATTGTGTCGCTGTTGTTATCATGAGAGCATTTGAGATTTTTCTCTCTTAACAATTTTCAAGTGTAAATACAGTATTATTAACTAGAGATGTCATAATGTACATTACAGACATTTTTTTCCCCTTGGAGCTCGAAGTTTGTACCCTTTGACTGCCTGAAGGTGGTCACATATTCCCCCACCCCACGGCAGCCACCAGTCTCCTCTCCGTTACTTTCTTTGTAAAATATTTACTGCACCAGGTCCTGGTTGTGGCATGTGGGATCCGGTTCCCCCACCAGTGAGCAAACCTGGGCCCCTCACATGGGGAACGTGGAGTCTTAGCCACC
>NW_011440463.1:0-1358 GCF_000754665.1 Bison bison bison | reverse complement strand
TTATTGAGCTCCCTGAAATCCATGATTTGGAGAGATTCACAAGAACCACCATGTGAAGAAATATGGTAATCCAGGACAGAATCCAGGTATTTGGGAAGAAAAAAAAGCTAGCAAGTGGTTTGCAAAGCTTTTTTCTATGAGTTCTGAAAGTCATGGGAGGACTAGTAAGGGCCACAGGAAGTCTTTGCTTCCATGATAAGCACACACGAATCAATAGGGGAGTTTGGGAAAATGCAGTCTCTGACACAGCAGGTCTGGGTTAGGGCCCAGGACTCTGCATTTCTAACATCCTCTTGGCTCTGATGATACTACTGGTCAGGACCACACTCTGAGGTCTGAGGTCTCGGAAGACAGATCAATGACAGACGGAACGGCCAAAGTGGACAGTGATCAGATTTGCTCTTACCGTTAGCTTCTGACACTAGGTAGGTGTCGGTGTATGCAGCTTGTTTTTCCTTTTTTAGGGTGTCCTCTGAAAAAGAAGCTGTGCACACAACCCGTGATGATCCTGGATCTTCTCTCCCCGCTCCCCCACCCACATCCTTTCCCGCTTGCAGAGGTGGAGGTTGGCCTGGTAGGAAGAGGGCCCTGCTTCCCTGGGGTTAACCCCCCCGCCCCAGTCTGGGCCTGTGGTTAGGTAACTTATTATTGCCCAAAGACCCTGTTAGGAGCTCTTTGCTGGAATTTTCCTAGCTTGTCTGCATTCAAGGCAGACCCCGGGACATTACTCAACAGACAGTTTTCATTTGAATGGAGTGACTATGGTTTCATCACTCAAACATCTCATACCACCTTGCTAGGACATTTGCCTACACTGTCTTTCTTCCAAAACCTGAGTCTCTTGGGCTCCCACGTACTTGCAGCGACGCTGGCTGGGGAGGCTGTAAAGACCTTCCCGCTGTCCTTGGTCATGATCAGCAGCTCCATCTCCTTCTTGGCGGGCGTGTTGTCCTTCTCCAGGATCAGGAATTTACAGTCCTTGTGCAAGAGGTCATCATTCTGGACATTTGTGGTGCTGGCTGGAGAGGAAAGAAGTGGGTGATGAGGATGGAAAAGGTGGAGGGAAAGGAAAAGGGAAGAAGTAACCAGGAGAAGAAAAGGAGGGTGGAGGAAAAGAAAGGGATAAGTGGGTGTGTCTGAGGGGCTCCTGCTCTCGCTGACACTGACAGCCATTACTGAGAAGCATCTTGGGGACCAGAGACATCTTCCCCTGCGTGGCTGGGCCTGGCCATCAGGAGGTTGGGTCAACATCAGAAGCACTGGGAGCTGGCCTGAGGGGCTGGCTCCCATCTGGACTCTGTAGGATCTTCAGTGAATGGGCCAAAGTTGGTATGCCAGGTAGGCCCTTCTTTAATTAA
>NW_011440462.1:0-1358 GCF_000754665.1 Bison bison bison | reverse complement strand
GCCTGGCGTGCTGCGATTCATGGGGTCGCAAAGAGTCGGACACGACTGAGCAACTGAACTGAACTGAGTTATAGAATGTTGACTATAATTTTAATTTTCCTTTTTACCTGAGACAGTGCTATGGTATTACTAGTAAACATTAAGTGTTTACTGTATGACACATCAAATCATTTAGTATTAGCAACACTTTGAATGTGAGGGTTACTGTATGCATGTAAAATGAATGTGCTAATGTTAGAGAATCAGTGATGTTTGTACTGATGTAGCACTCCTCGATTAACTTGCCTGGCTCTGATTAATCTCCTTCCAGATGCTTCACATAGTATGTGAATGGAGATCTGAGTACAGATACACTAAATGAAAGTGCTTGAAACCTTGGCACCTTCTTTGGATGATTTACGTTGCTGAAGCAATTGTTGAAAAAAGCATACTTCTTCCTTTTGAATGTTTAAAAAAAAACAGTTGGTTTCACCTTCTAAGTTAACATTAGAGGTTTTTGCTGTTGTTTTCTGGCTGATTTACAATTTGAATAATTTTATATTGCCTATTTAAATAATGTCCTATAGATTTTATTTCTCATTTATTTTGTTTTACTTCCTCTTCTCTCAGAGTTTGCATTGTTTTCTCATATGCCTCTCCTTATGAGGCAGATATTCATATGTGTTTTTATCTGTGTCTACATAGATCTAAAGTCTCCAATCTTGAAAAATGTAATTACTCATCACATTTATTGATATTTAAGAGGATATTCTATACTGTGGGGAAAAAATACTTGGAGCATTTGTCAACAGATTACTTGATTTACAGGTATAAAAGTACTGCACATGATATGATGGGTTGGGTATATACAACAAATTAGAATCAGCAAAGCAAATCATTTCATCATGCAAAACCCTTAAATATGCTTATTTCCCTATTCTTCTCACTGTAAATTCTTCCTTGCATCCACTCATCCATCACAGAATTCCAACTATTATTTTCATATGAATAATACTCAAAACTTACATTTTAAATCATGAGCTTTCCTTTTGTCTTCCTGTGTCTGTTATTTTAGGTTAAATCATCCATCCTTGCCTATCCACAGTTGTTCACCAAGCAACTAGGTGACTAAAAACTTGAAACTCACTTTTACCCTGGCTTCTTCTTAAATAAAATAAAATAAATATTTCCTAAACCTGTGAAACATTTCTCCAATGTGTATCTAACTAATTTCTTCCATTCTCTTCTTAGGAATTGTATACATTAAACTTCATCATCTTACATTAAAACACATACAGCAACTTTCTCACTGATCTTGTCTTTGTCCCCCAAAACTAAACTTACTTGACAAAGACTGTATTTTAGAACAAGAATACTGC
>NW_011440461.1:0-1359 GCF_000754665.1 Bison bison bison | reverse complement strand
TGAGCTACTTCACTTCTTAGGAAAGTGCTTTTTCCTTCTTAAATTACATTTACATTTGCTTACTTTCTTTTCCTGTTATATTAGAATATAAGCTCCATGAAAGCAGTGATTTTGACTGCCTTCATTATTACTGATCTCTCATTTGCTGTAACAGTCTCTGTTTCATGGCAGATTCTCAATAAGTAGTTGTGGAATAAGGATAGCATTAAACACCAAGAAACAAATTTAGGCTTACTTCAAGTATCTTTGAGAAGTTTTGATTCATAAGTACTTGGTGGAAATGTGGGTAATTAAGTAAGTGTACAGAAAGAAAATGCAGGTTTATACTTCAACAGTGAAAAAGAGATGATTGCTCTCATGATACAATGAGGCCATGATGGTCATAATACTTTTTTTTCCCAAATGGTCATAATATTGTGATTAAAATCTTACCTAATAATAGGAAGCAAGAGGAAATCTGGAAATCTCAGCCATCTTCCTTTTATTATTGATGTCTGAAATGATCATTATTTATCAAGTCCTACTTTGGCTGGAAAATGATTTTTTATATGACATTTCAAGATTTGTGCCTTGATTGTACCTCATTTAGATATTTAGATTTGCTAGGAAGACATCTTTGCTCTGGAATTGACAGGTCATGTAAAAAGCTGCAAGAGCTATTATTTAATTTTAGTATCTTTTAACATGTTATTTTGTGTTTTGTAATTATATGATGGGTTGAGGTACCCAAGAAAGGATCCTGTTGCCTACTTTTCCAACTTCATTACCCTAAACTATGAGTCTAGGTATCTCATTGTATTTTTTCCTAATTCCCTCCTTGGTTTCATAGCACAAGGGCAGGTTTCTGGTAGCAATAATTTTCAAATGGGTGGCATAAATGTGGACAAAATGATGGCTCTCCTGAGGACACTGGAGGCTTAGTATCATTGCTGAATTCTTTATTTTCAATTTGTTGGCATACTGTTTTCATAACTTGTGCTTTCTTTTACAATTTCTAAGATTATTTAGCCCCAAAACTCAGAGCTCATGGGCTCTGTCTTCTATATCCAAAAAAGGAAAGAAGTTTTTCTAAAAATCTAGTAAAGGAATTTTGGGTATCGGGTGATGTAGTTGTGGGGTTAATGAATTTGGTGGTGGGTTCTGCTGTGTTTGTAGTGGAGTCTGCATCATTTGTTATGGGGACTGTTGTGGTTATAATGGAGTCTATTGTGTCAGCAGTGGGGACTGTTGTGTCAGCACTGGGGACTATTGTGTCGGTAGTGGGGACTGTTGTGTCGGCAGTGGGGACTGTTGTGTCGGTAATGGGGACTGTTGTGTCGGCAGTGGGGACTGTTGTGTCGGTAATGGGGACTGTTGTGT
>NW_011440460.1:0-1359 GCF_000754665.1 Bison bison bison | reverse complement strand
TTTACTTCTGCCTTCCAAGTGTCTAGTTTAGAAAGGGTTCTATAAATGTTTATTGAATGAATGAGATGGATGTCAGTCTATTGGCCACCAGCTAGAGGCAGCAAGAAGAGAAAGTCCTCTTCCTTTTTTTTTTTTTTTTTTGGTATCTTCAAACAGTCTTTTGTTACAAGTGCTTTCATTTTTAACATCACAGTGCTTTATTTGCCCAAAAAACTAATACCAGTAATTATTCTTAGCCCTTTGCTCTTTCGTGTCTCTCCCCTTACTCAGAGCACATTTCTTACTGTACAACCATTTCCCTGATACATTAGACCACTTTCATCTGTCAAGTCAGTGATGTTAAGCCACATATAGGAAAGAAATGAGTGGAAGAACTGCAGGTAACTGGTGAAGTACGACTGCCTTATTCTTACCTTAACATCAGAAAAATTGCTTCCCGGCAGATAGAGTGACCATCCCATTCTGTTTATACAGATTTTTAATAGAAAAGGCTGAAGAGCTGTGAATGGTAACCAACCATTATGCATAGATACATTTTTCACTTTGCATGATGGTTGTTCTTTTCCTCATCCCCAATTAAAATCTAAATTTAAAAACTGTAAGTCATCCTCCTTAACAGTACATTAATACAAGCTCAATTTTATAGGAAAGACAAGTCTTCTTATCAGACAGGAGCTCAAATTTGAAAATAAAAGCAAACGAAGTATCTCTCCAAGTCAAGCTCCTATAAACTGTGAAACAGTATAAATTGGTGCTTGAAAAGGCAGTATTAAAGGAACGATCAGTTTTCCCCAGTCAACAGCAGAGTAGTGATGAGAACAGTCTTTCACTGGGACTGAACCCTGGCAGTCTGATTTCAAAGCTCCTGCTATCTCCCATGAAAACAAGAGCAGTCCAAATGATCAATGCAAAGAATCCATAAGAACAGGCTGCTCTTTCAGAATTTTAGCAATCACAGGGAGAGAGAGATGGGGAAGTCACATGAAAGAAAAGCAGGGTCAAGAAAAATATTTTCAGGGAAGGAGAGTTTTGAGCCTGATGTAAGCTTGACCAGAAAGAGCTAAGGGAGGAGGAGAGATTAAGACATGAGGCAAGGGGTGGGAGTGGGGCTGGCAAGTAGCAGAAAATTGCTTGCTGTCCAGTGCCCCGCCGGAAGACTGTAATTCATGGAATCCAGAGAAGGATGGATGGACTTGACTCTGAAAGGTGATGAAACTCTGAAACAAGGAAGAGAAGTGAGCAGAAAATGGATGAACATAAAAAATAAATTTTATGTCAGAGAGAAAGGAGATTGAGAGTTCACCGATTTTGGCTTCAAGGATCTCTGAGAAATAGAAAGTAATTTCTGCTGTTGAGAGG
>NW_011440459.1:0-1360 GCF_000754665.1 Bison bison bison | reverse complement strand
ATAATGGAATTATGCTATTGAGTGACTCTTTTTATTTTTTAAGTTTGGTGTTATATGAAAAGTTTATCCCACTCCCTTGGCAGACAGATATACACTGCTTGGAATAGACGCACACAGCACATACCTCACAGAGCTAGCTGATTAAGCATTTTAGTTTATTTCAGAGCTTTCCTGTGCCAAACTAATGATCTGATACTCATGATTGTTCAGTGAACAACAGAATAGAAGGTGAAATTCACATTAACTCTCAAAATGTACTCTTAGCAAAAAAAGCAATTGGTATTTTTAAAAGACTTCATTGAAAAATAATACATACTCATAATTGTATCATTGTTATGAAATAATTGAGAAACAAACTTTTTACATCAACCAGACTTTCTTTGTGCCTTGCAAGAGCTCAGTTCCTAGGATGAATCAATACTTCTGAATCGTTAGCAGACTGTTTATTTCAGACCATTTAAGACGCTTACTTTAGGATGTATCAAAAAGGACTTCAAAAGCTAAAATGCACTATGCTACTTGGTACCGAAGAGCCCAGAGACTAGCTTGATTTTGTTAACAATTTTGTATTGGTAGGAAACCTACTTAAATCCTGCCTAAATTGCTACACCATACAGCTCTATTAATTTAAAAGGAGCCATTGATTTTCAGCATGACTTCAGTTGACAGATGACTAAAACAGATCCTTTTCCTGTCGTCACTTCACCCTGGGAACATCCCTGCGTGTTAACCTACTGATAGCGATGCTGGTTATCTGCACCATGAGATTTTTAGGACAAACCCCCATGTCCCTAATTGCACATATTCAGTGGGCCGAAGAGTAGGAGAGAAGTATTGTTTGCATGTTTGGGCTTTCTCCACATTTGGCAAATGCTTTTATCCCACTTGCTTCAAAACAGATCGAAAGTCCTAGTGTGGGAAGCATGCCTATTAATATCAAACAAATGTATTTCGGTGCACTCCTTCTCGGCACCAGGTGTGCCCAAGAACTAGAGTGAAGACCACATTCGTCTGCTGCTCAAGAATATATGTGTACCATGCAGTTGTCCAGCTTCTTTTTAACACACTCTCATCCTTTTCATCAAAGTAATACAAGATAAGCCCAACCTAAAAATTAGAAGTTTGCCAATGTAGGAGTCCAAAAGAAAACAGCATATATAAAAGCTGTTTGCTGCTGCAGTGAATAGATACTGAGATGCTAGTTTGCATTCTTAAAGTCAACCACATTGACTGAAGGCAAGAACATTGAATCAGACTTACGGGTAGCAAGTTTGTGATAAGACCACACGATCTTTGGGAAGGTGCAAGAGAATACAGAGTACTACTGTGTCCCAGTCCAAGCTACGTGACCTTATTGGTT
>NW_011440458.1:0-1360 GCF_000754665.1 Bison bison bison | reverse complement strand
TTTTTTTTTTTGGTACAGAATACTGCTTTTGCAGGTCTGTGGCTGATCAACAACATGTTCTAAAAGGCTTTTGATGTATACATGGCTCATTAAGTAAAGGTCAAAATTGGACATTGTCCTGTTAATTTCCTTTTGCTAGAGAAATCAATATCTGCATCAACATTCATTAAATTTGACAGAAGCTAGGAAAGTTAGATGTGAAATGTAAATCAATACTTATTCCTGATAGGATTAACTTGCTGTACAGAGAGTATAAAACATCAATTCTTTATACATACTGTTCAACCCAATTCTCCACTCTGGCTTTAGGGAGCCTGCATTTTGCCTTTTTGCCCTTCAGCTCTAATTTGGCTTTTGGTTTTTGTTGGTTGGAGCTGAATATTCTATCTCTGAACAAAGTTTACATCTTATTGATATATATTCAATGTGATCTTTCCAGTTGTATTAAGTGTGTAATTTGTTAAGACTAAATCATGGTCCACAACCAGAACCCCCAAATCTAGGGTGTTTTTTTAAGATTTTACAATCTATTTTATTTCCATATGAAATTTGTGGATAAAAACATTTCATCATTTCATTTTCTTTCCCTTGCAGTCATCAGCAGAACTTTTGATTTTCTGTGAATCCCAGAGAAGTTGTTTTGAAAAAGTACAGTTTATTTGTACAAATATCTAAGAATTGTTGGGTTGGTTGTCATGTGAACTCCACTGGAGAAGGAAATTGCCACCTACTCCAGTATTTTTGCCTGAAAAATCCCATGGACAGAGGAACTTGGTGGGCTACAGTCCAAAGGCTTGCAAAGAGTCGGACAGGACTGAATGACTAAACATACTTGCATGTGAATTCCATAGCTATGCATTTCCATGAACCCAGCCTTCTTTTAGTTGACACTAAAGTTTATAATGAAAACCATGTGCTACATAGAGTTATAACAAAGCTGTATATTGTCACCTTGCTTATTTAACTTATATGTAAAGTACATCATATGAAATGTCATGCTGGATGAACCACAAGCTGGAATCAAGATTGCTGGGAAGAGTATCAACAACCTCAGATATGCAGATGATGCCACTATAATGGCATCAAGTGAAGAGGAACTAAAGAGCTTCTTGATGAGAGTGAAAGAGGAGAATGAGAAAGCTGGTTTAAAACTCAACATTCAAACAACTAAGATCATGCCATCCAGGCCCATTACTTCATGGTAAATAGAAGGAGAAAAAGTTGTGAACTAGGCTTAGTTAACAACAGGTTTTATATTCATGGGCTCCAAAATCACTGCAGACGGTGACACTCTAGCCATGAAATTAAAAGATGCTTGCTCCTTGGAAGGAAAGCTATGAGAAATCTAGACAGTGTATTA
>NW_011440457.1:0-1360 GCF_000754665.1 Bison bison bison | reverse complement strand
TATAACATGAAAACCCGGCATACGAATGAAGTTTCTTCACTCATTCATATAATTATCTTTAATGGCAGGTGCTGAACATGCAGTAAAGAGAAAACACTTGTCCTTGCTTTCTGGGATCTTACAGACTGGAAGATGTAGTTGTAAAGAATATAAACCAGCAAATGTAAGGGAGATGTTTAGGAGGATAAAAAGTTTTTGAAGACCCGGTTATTGTTTGGATTTTGATTTTTGGAGTTTGCTTATTGTTTGGAGTAAGAGAGAAATTTGTACAGTAGACAGTGGTGTGGGCATGTGTCCTAATTAGATGAGAAACATGGGCAGGAATTCCTCCTTTTCCATAGTTGAGAGAATAAAGTGAAATGTGTAGAGCACTTAGTGTCTCAACAGGGTTAAGTCAATTTTGCTAACCATAATTATTAATACTAGTCATAGTATTAATAATGCTAGTAGTATTATTAATATTGATTCCCATTTGGCAAACAGTGATGCCTGAAGGTCAGCAAAATTTTTCTCTAAAGTGTACCAGATAGGAAATATTTAGGCTTTGTTGGCCATATACAGTCCCTGTTGTATATTCTTCTTTGTGTTTATGCTTTTTTGTTCTTTCCTTTTTTGAAATGTAGAAACCATTCTTAGCTCAAGCTGTGGGCATATTTGGCCTGCTGGCTGGAGTGTGCCGAGTCCTAGTAATGCCATTTCCCACGCGAGAATCAGGAAGAGGGGACAGGAGGAGAAGGCACTGGTGGCATATCCAGGTAGAGATCCTTAGGCCACAAGGTCAGGGCTGGAGATATAGTGTGAATCATTGACACATAGATGGTAAGAAGCCAAGGAACGAATCTTCGAGATGGAGGAGATCACCCAGGAAGACTGTGTAGAGTCTACCCACAAAGAGGAGGAAAGGGCCACAGATAGGACTACAGGGAGCCTTCTCTAGGATCGGAGCCAAGGTCACAGCCCCAAGCAGGTTAACCAGACACCCCACAAGAGGTGAACCAGTTTCAGTGCAGTGGCTTACATGCTGTCACAAGTTATGCATAGGGTCCCCTGGGAAGGCACGTGGGAAAGGCATCTAACCAGCCTGGCCTTGAAACAGGAGCTCAAAATATGACACCTTAACAGTCTTATGAGATGCCCAGGAATTAGCTAAGTATTCCAGGCAGAAGGAATAGCCAGAGCAGAGAGGAGAAAGAGACAAATACAGGTGCTGGTTTGTAGACAGATTAAGGCATACATAAGGCATAGGCTGGAGAGAGCAATGGCACCCCACTCCAGTGCTCTTGCCTGGAGGATCCCATGGACGGAGGAGCCCGGTAGGCTGCAGTCCATGGGGTCGCTAAGAGTCGGACACGACTGAGCG
>NW_011440456.1:0-1360 GCF_000754665.1 Bison bison bison | reverse complement strand
GATAGCCTTATCCCTTCTCCAGGGGATCTTCCCAACCCAGGGATCGAACCTAGGTCTCCCGTATTGCAGGCAGATTCTTTACTATGTGGGAGACCTGGATTCAATCCCTGGGTTGCAGGCAGTTTGTAAATATTTGTTGAATGAATGAAAATAGCAGTAATTTCGGTCTAGATTCCTTTCTAATATTGGTGTGATCTTTACGTAAATAGTTTGATGACTTTATCTGCTGTTTTGTGCCTACTTCAGAGCTTGAAGGAGTGAGAATTAGACCAAAAATGGAATCTTAAGGTAGGAACATGAGGCATCTTCTGCTTTTACATAACAAGCCCCTTTGAAGGGTTCTGGGCTTAACCTGGGTAGGTTGCTTTCCCAGTAACAGAGTTTACTGGGAAACTGTGACAGGAGTTTTTAGGGGAAGTGCTGGAGGCTTAGGGGTGGGATGAAGAAGAGGCCAGTTTCTCTCAAGTTATAGTCTTTTAGGCAACGTCTCCAGATTCTCACTTGGGGACGAGCAGGTCTTTGCTTTACCGTCTTCTCCCCTGGACTGTCTGTCAACCCTCATCTAGTGATTTAATTATTCTGACTCTAGAAATGTAATTTCGGTTTGTGATGAGAAAATTTGGCCAAGAGACCATGTTCAGATGTTCCAGCTCTTGGCTAATGGTACTCCTGCATCCGTCCTCTGCAAGAGGGTCTTTTTTGCTGATGTGGAGCACACTCAGAGCTCCTCCTCAGTGTTTGGCTGCTATACTAAGTGATTGTGATTGGTCAGAAGCCTCCTTCCTGAAGCCCTTCTCCGGGGGCTGTTCCAGGTGGCTTACTCCTAGATATGCAGTTATCACGTAGGAAAAAAAAAAATGACCCAAAGGTATGAACAACATTAAGTGTTCTGACAGTGAAGTAGTGCTTTTCTCTTCCTGGTGTTTGTGTGAAATGATCTGGCAAAATAGATGCTACAGAAATAATGCATTTCTGTGTCTCCCTTCTCAAATGATAAATGTTCTTGGCTCATCACAACATTTCTTGCCAAATGCTGATTCTGCTAACAGAAGGAATGGAAGCTTCAGATGTTCTCCTGTGACAGAGGGAATAAAAAGTTTCCTGGACTGCCTTCCTTCTGTGTCATGAATGCTCAAAGGTGCTCTTGTGAAGGGCTGTGTTCTGCCTTGACCCTGGCCTTGGCTAAAGGCACACAGGCTGTGTTGCTCAGGTGTCTGCAGCTTCTTCCCCAAGCCAGAGGGAGCCCCAGAGGATGGTCAGAGGTGGCAGAGTGAAGAACATCAGTGTCATCAACCACCTCATTGGAATTTTTCTCCTGCATTAGAAGTTCAGAAAGGCGTTCGTATGAAAATACTACATG
>NW_011440455.1:0-1360 GCF_000754665.1 Bison bison bison | reverse complement strand
CTGCAAGGTAAACAGAATTGTGAGAGCCATATTTCCTAGAAAGTACGTGTGTGTGTGTGTGTGTGTGTGCATGGACATGTGTGTGTGTACATAAGTAGGGGGTAATTTACTCAAAATATATTCACTCAAGAATAGTGTTAGAAAGCTACCTTGTGACTGCTGCAATATGAGGTTCTGAGGTTTTAAGACACAGTTTCTGCCTTAGTGAACAACCTACTGGGGAAATAGAACAATATGGTGATAAGCAAACAATTATATATGTGTTTAAGGAAACAAGCATACTATGTGACAGTAACATTAAAATGTACAGGATGTTTACAGGAGTTCAAAGAAGAGGATAGGCCAAAAATCAGTCACATCTTTGGGAAGATGCAGGCATTTCTGTATAGCCATAGGCTGGCATACTTTGTGAGTAAAAATTGTGGGAGAGGAGTGGCTCAGACCATTTCCTCATGCATCTCCTTTCTGTGTTACTGTGCACTAGCAGCATGAAAAGGTGAGGGAATATAAAATAATAGCAGGCATACATGGTGCCCACCTCAAATGTAAAGAGAACAGTAGATTCTCAGTCTTGTCTTCCAGGGTCACCACTGATTGCAAGAAGAGCAAGTGATTTTGTCCTCTAAACACTGAATATCACAAATGAAATGATAAAAAAAAGTAAGTGCTAGGAATGGAGTACATATTAACTGCTTAGCATATTGCCAGAAACAAGCCATTGCTTAATAAATGTTAGATACTTTTAGTTACGTTTGATATTGTAACCAATTGTATAAACAGCTCTTTTCAAACTTACTCCATGCTGCCATCTTGATACAACGAACAGAAGGAGGAAAAAACAAGGAAAACAGCTAGAAAATGTTGGTACTGGTGTTTTAAGTGGGAAAATAACACAAGACAGAATCTATCATTTATATTACCCTATTTTTCTGCCATCTGTGCTAGATATATTGTTTTATTTACTTCTTAAACAATGAAGAAGGTATGTAGACTTAACTGTATTTTATAAGTAAGAAAAATAAGGACATTTCGCTACAAGGTCATATAGTTAGTAGATCCTGGCACCAGGACTGTGGTGTTTGGATCGTCTGTCCAAACTCCAGTTTTTCTATTTTTATACACTCTTTTCTCAAATCAGAAGATAGTAGAACCATGGTTTAATTCAACAAGTATTTTCTGAGTTTCTATTATGAGACAGGAGCCATATTCAAGATACTACAAAAAGAATCATGACGCTTCAGAGGGGTCTCTGACCTCAGATCAGAACAGATCAGATCAGTCGCTCAGTCGTGTCCGACTCTTTACCACCCCATGAATCGCACCAGGCCAGGCCTCCCTGTCCATCACCAACTCCCGGAGT
>NW_011440454.1:0-1360 GCF_000754665.1 Bison bison bison | reverse complement strand
GCCACCCCATGGACTGCAGCCCACCAGGCTCCTCCGTCCATGGGATTTTCCAGGCAAGAGTACTGGAGTGGGGTGCCATTGCCTTCTCCTATTCTATTTCTATTCTACTCTATATCTACAGGGTATGAGCCTCCAGAATAATCATATAGAAAGTAAAGCATGCTAAGGATATGTTCACATGCCCTTTACTTCTGTGTGATAAGCTAATTGGGGAGGTTTGAGAAAGGGAGAACTGAGATGCAAGAAGAAGAGAATGTATACTTTCACACTAAAGACTAGATCATGGAGCAGACTCCCCATTTGAGGCATAGAGAGCAGATTAGTGTGTGGAATGGACATCATAAAATCAGAACGGGTTCAATTATTACCAGCTTTGAAAGTAATTTTGGAATGCTCTAACTTTATAAGACTGCAATGTAGGTACATTTCCTCCTTTCCTGAGAAAAAGACAGTTATCCCCTAACCTAGACTCTTCTGATAACCATCAAAGACTATACCCATTAACCCTATTTTTCAAAATTTCCTTTGTTTGCACTTTTAACTCTGAGAGCTGCGTGGCTCCAGCCAGAGCTGATGACAAATCAGCTGTTACAGAAAGCATCCCTTCCCTTGCAGCTGTCCAGTCCTTGCTGTGCAGATGGTGGATTTCTTTTTCCTTTTACCAGCAGTTCTTTTCTTTCTCCTCCTCACAGGACTGGGATCCTTTGTGACCATGTATGAGTCAGTCAGCAGTAGGAACACTCATAAGACGGAAGAGTTTTCAAAAGTGTCCAAGTGAAAGGGAACAGGGACTCAGAAATGAGGGATGGCTCTGCAGGCTGGCTGCATACTAAAAAGGGGCTATGACTTCCTTCTCATGAAAAGTAGATATTCATAGTTTTATGAAAAGCATCTTTGTTCTCAAAAAAGAATTTTTATTCTTGCTTCATTGTGTGTGGTCAGAATAACAGTGAGAGTAGTCAAACCCAGAGAAGGTGGACGGGAAGAGCAGTGCAGAAGAGAAACCCAGATCTTTAAGCTGACTTCAGTCAATATGGCTTTTCTCTTGCCATGTGTAAACATCTAGATAATTATCTCCATCCTTCAGTTACATTTTTGAAGGGATGCATAAGTACTTATTCTGAATTATTTCTAGCTCTCTTCTGTTTAATTTTTATATTAATAAATTATTAGTAAGGGATATTTAATAATAATATCCCCTATTTATATTTTACATATTAAAATATATAATGTTTATATATAGATTATCCTGCTGCTGCTAAGTCACTTTAGTTGTGTCTGACTCTGTGCGGCCCCATGGACTGCAGCCTACCAGGCTTCTCCATCCATGGGATTCTCCAGGCAAGAACACTGGAGTGGG
>NW_011440453.1:0-1360 GCF_000754665.1 Bison bison bison | reverse complement strand
CCCAGCGACCCCATGGACTGCAGCCTACCAGGCTCCTCCATCCATGGGATTTTCCAGGCAAGAGTACTGGAGTGGGTTGCCATTGCCTTCTCCGGACCAAAGCATACTCTTCTCCAACCCTTCCAGCACTGAAGCAAGAGAAAGGCTTGAAGAGGAACCTAACTGCTCACGGTGCTGCTCCAGAACTTAACTTCTCCGTCTGTGCTGTCTGCAGTGAAAATGGGTGAGAGGATCAGAGAGAGGGCTTTGAGAACCAGGCACAGCCAGTGTGAGGCTCTCAAAAGGATGGTCCTAGGGTTCAGGACCAACTCCTTCCTGGGACAGCATTCCTGGTGTGAATGACTGAGAATTCCTCTTTGTCCTGGACATAGATGAGAACTGTGTAATCTTATACCAAAACCCACCACGGGCTGAATGGGGTGAAAAAGATACCATTTCATTATTACCCAGTAATCACAGTTTGCCCTGGTATGCTGTTATCACATTGGTTAAAAAAAAAAAAGTTCAGAATTTAATGAAAGTGAGTAAAAGTAAAACTAGTCCATCAGAATTCCAACTTGAAAACATAACCATTCTCCTTCTAACTGGCAATTTCTGTATAAACTCAACCTACTACAAGAACCATTTTATTGTCACAGCTTGAAATTTGTTCTGAATTACCTTGATAATAATATAGACATCCATTCAGCAAGGCGTACCACACCGCTAATGGATCTCGGAGGCCTAATTTCTAAAATCCAGTGTTGCATAGTCATCGTATAACTAGAATTAGTGATGCTCCACCAGAACAAAATGGCCTGAGTTTGTCTTTGCATGATTAAAACGCAGGTAGTTACACATTAATGTTGTTAACAAGACTTTTTGGATTCCAGCAGGGCCATCCATCCGAGAAGTTCACAAACAATACTTGCGCTCTCTGTGGTTGCCCCCACCCTGGAAATTTAAGTGCCTCCAAAGAGTACAGCGATTCCCTTAGAACAAAGGCTCAATTCAGAATAGGACTGTAAATGAGGGGCAATTTTGCTCACGAATTTTATCTCCCTTTTTCCCTCTAAGCTATCGGATAATAGCCATCACATTAAGAAACTCAATTAATATATAAGCAGAATCTATCGTAAGTATATCCGGGTCTCGCTGTACATAAAATTTACTTCCACTCGAAGGCAACCTTGGAATTGAATTGCTTTAGCACAGCCAGTGTTGTCTTGGTCAAGTTACGTGGAATGAGAGGTCTCTTGGACCAAAAGTCAATAATTATGGCCCACCACCATAGTTAAATGGGATCCGCCACCGGGTTCTGTAATTGGCTCTGTGGGAAGGTGGCCACCCCATGCGTATATTTACTGTCTGTGGCTGCTTT
>NW_011440452.1:0-1361 GCF_000754665.1 Bison bison bison | reverse complement strand
ACATTGACCGGGAAGGAGCATGAGAGAAGTTTCTGGGATGATGCAATGTTAATATCCTGATAGAGTTTTGAGTACATAGATGTATGTGTTTGTCAAAATTCAGCAAACATGTAGTTAAGATTTGTGCCTTTCATTGTATGTAAATTTTACTCCATAAAAAATCCTGTAAACAAATATTGGACTCTAGTTAATGATATGCATTCTGAAATACCTCATGGGATATGTACTGATGTAATCTGAAGGATATCAAAACAATCAAGATGGATTGATGGATGGATAGAGGGACAGGGATACGATAAGGCAAGAAAAGTGTTAATGATAGAGTCTATACAAGTGCTCACTATAAAGTTCTTTCAACTTTTTTTTTTTGTATTTGAAATGTTTTTTCATAAAATTTAAGATTCAAATCTGCAAACTTTAATTGAGAAATATGAAATATAAGAATGCATGGAAGAGAAGTGTGCACCTAGTTGGAAAGATTATTTTGCAAAGATGTTAGTCTTCTGGTTAATTCATACATTTAACATCATCTGGAATTTTGATTTTTAAAGTGATTCTGAATTACATTAGGCAAAATAAACACCTCTCCCTTGGCAAGAAAACTGAAGTAATAATGTCATTAATTATTAAAGTATTATATATATAATAGTTGAAACAATATGGCACTAAAATATAGTTCCATGAACCAGAAGTGATAGTTTTGAATTACATAATAGGATACCTACGAACTTAATAGAAGATAAAAGAAATGTTAATTATTTGAAAGAGGATGGATTTTTAAATAATGTTGGAATGAAATAAAGTTAGAACTTCAGCTTACATCATCTCTTAAATTAGATTGTATATAGATTAAAGAGTTAATTTTTAAAAATGCAGGCAATTCTTGCTTTGGACTTTAGAGTCAATTTGCCAGTTTCTGTAAAAAAGCCAGTTGGAATTCTATACGAATTGCTTTGAGCTTGTGGATCAAATTGAGGAATATTGCCTTCTTAACAACATTAAATCTTCCAAATCATGAACATGGGATGTTTTTCCAGTTCATAGGTCTTCTTTCATTTTCAGCACTGTTTTATTGTTTTCAGAGTATCAGTTTGCATGTCTTTTGTTAAATTTATTCTTAAGTGTATTACTCTTTTTGATGCTATTGCAAATTGAATTTTCTTAAGTTTATTTTTGCAAGTGTATAGAAATACAATTGATTTTGTATATTGATCTCATGTTCTGCTATTATTAAAGTGGATTCCTTAGAATCATGTCATCAAAGAAGAGAGTTGCTTTACTTTTTCCTTTCTTTTTTAAAAAAAAAATTAACTAATTTATTTTAATTGGAGGCTAATTACTTTACAATATTATAGGGGTTT
>NW_011440451.1:0-1362 GCF_000754665.1 Bison bison bison | reverse complement strand
GGACACGACTGAGCAACTGAACTGAACTGAACTGAAGTACAAATGGTACTGAAAATAATACCCAATGTCAATGTTTCATACTATAGTCTTCTTTACGGATAACACTTTAACATGAGAACAGTACATACCTTGTGATTATTGAAATGTCACATAGACCTGATTTTTGTCTATCATTTATCTGTCATAATGATGTGTTAAAACAGCATGGGACTATACCAGACAGACTTGAGACTTTATAAACCTCATTGAAGCTTTATATTTATGAAGCTCCTACTTTATAAGTTCATCAATAATTGGATGTGGTTAGGACTGCATTGTAGCATTTATTAGAATTAGTTTTAAGTGCATTACTATTTTGTGTTGTTAAAGGCTAAAACATAATAATTCAGAAATTGTTGGCCAAATAATAAATTATCTTTCTTTTCAATTTCTTTCCTAGTCATGACATGTGATTTAATGCTTCATGTGGCTTTTGAAAAATGATGTAGCATTATTGATTTCTAAAAACATTTTATCTCTGGGATCATAAAGCAAACACATATACATATTTCAGGGTGGTTGGCTATTAAGTTGAGCATAATTTTTTACAAGTTGGATATAAACTGAGACCAAGCACTCCTGCTAAAGCATATTTGTTTATCAGGCAGTATGCTACTGTTTCAATACATGATCTGTGGAGCCTGGGAAAACAGCAGTCATAGAGACAACAACAGAGTGGTCTCCAAAGGCTTTACTCATGTATTACTATCAGTAAATTGCTTTAGCCCATTCACACACACAAACACATTTATCAATTTTTATTTATGTATGTATATATTTGTGTATTCCACCACTATACCAGTATACAAAATATATGCATTATAAACCATATATAAAATTAGGAATTAAAATGATTTTGCCATACATGAAATAACATTTTCTTGAATTAATTTAATTTAATTAGGTTAAAGAACTTTCTTCCTCCAATTAGATATGATGACTTATGTGTCATCTTGTAAAACTTGTTTGTTATTTTCTGGTGCAATTTTTCAAAGATTTAGTCCAAATTTAGGTAGTTCTACATCAGGTTTTAATGGCTGTCATAACTAAAAAGATTATTTCACAAAAATAGATGCAAATGGAAGAAATGTATCCTGTGTTGTGCATGTTAAATAAATTTTATTCTATCCTTCATTAATGCAAAAATGTTTGTCAATATCTGGTTAATATTTTCCTTGAAATTAAATTGTAGGGCTTATCATTTGAAGACAATTAATTTAATTTTTTAAAGAAATTGGTTGAAAATTTAATGATGCTCAATCTTTGGGCTTCCCTGGTAGCTCAACTGGTAAAGAATCACCTGCAATGCAGGAGACCTGTCTC
>NW_011440450.1:0-1362 GCF_000754665.1 Bison bison bison | reverse complement strand
GTGTAATCATGAGATTTCAAGACAAAAATTAATTATCTGCACACACACACACACACACACTCACAGACACAATTTCCTTCCTCCCATTCTCCCATTTATCTCCTAAGAGGTTATATACACTTTATGTATTTTGCTTTGTTTTCGTAAAATCTGGACTCTTTAGTAATTTGATTTTTTTTTTAAATCATAGACTTATTTTTTACTTGCATGCAGACTAAGTTGTTCAGTTGTGTCCGACTCTTTGTAACCCCATGGACTATAGCCAGCCAGGCTCCTCTGTCCATGGGATTCAACAGGCAAGAGTACTGGAGTGAGTTGCCATGTGCTCCTCCAGGGGATCTTTGAGACCTAGGGATCCAACCCAGGTCTCTTATGTCTCCTGCGTTGGTAGGCAGGTTCTTTACCTCTACCACCAGCTGGGAAGCCCATTTACTAATGGTAGTATCCTATTTTTGACCAGACTATTTTTATTTTCTTTCTTGAGGTCATCACTTTAAATACTCACTTGATGAGTTTATTACCTTATTTTGTATGAATTTTTTACTTACAATACTCATTATCTACCTCACTCATAATGATCTTCATTGATTTAAACTCCCTGAAATTACCAAGCCTAACCTTGTTGTTTCATGATGGTGAAACCAATCCAATTGATCTCAAAAAGGAAATCAAGTACTTGATGGCTATTTATGATCACCTGGGAAGTTTCCAATGTTTAGTAAGTGTCTAGTATTTGTGGTTATATTCCACAAAATATATGTGAAAACTGAAATTTTAATTTCATACAATTTGCACTTTGTACAGAATCGTTCTTCTTTTGACTTTTTCATCCATTAAAATCTCTGGAAAACATATTTTAGCTTGGAGATTGTTCAGACAGGTCACAGGTTGGATATGGCAGCTTTGTTTTGGCAATCCCTGGCACAGACAGGCTGCAATCTTACATTTGGAGCATCAGGGAATGCTTTCGAATTTAAGAAGTAGTAAATTATGACAGGTGTGAAAGAATTACACTTTCTAGCTCATAATAGGGACTTAAAAATTAACTATTGACTAAAGAAAGACTTAATGTACAATAGTATAAAAAGAAGGGGAAACAGAAAATAGTTGTTCTAGAATGAGGGATCAACTATTTTAAAATCTACAGCAAAAATACCTATGAAGTTTTGGAGATGCCAAAGTACAATTTAGTGAAGCTGGCTTGAAGACAGTGAAATGTGGAGAAGAAAGTGTATGACATTAGAAGACTCACTTCAAAACTTTCAGCTGAGGACTCTTTCTTTTGAAAGATGAGTAATAGTATTCATTTTCCAGAATTTTTATATAGATGAGTGAGACAATTGATACAGAACTGCTACATAG
>NW_011440449.1:0-1362 GCF_000754665.1 Bison bison bison | reverse complement strand
TATTCTTGCCTGGGAAATCCCATGGACAGAGGAGCCTGGCAGGCTGCAGTCCATGGGGTCACAAAGAGTTGTACACGACTAAGCGTGCACACATACAAACAGGTCATTAAGTTAAATTCATGGGGTGGGCCCTTTAGGACTGGTGTCCTTGTAAGAAGAGATGGGGACACAAGCCAGAGAGAGGATTGTGGAGGACACACGTGGTGTCCACTTGCCCAGGAGAGAGGCCTCAGGAGGAACCAGCCCTGTGATATGGTGATCTCAGCCTCCAGCCTGCAGGACTGGGGGGAAGTTGGTTTCTCTGTTTGACCACCCTTGTCTGGGGCACGTTGTTATGGCCACTCTAGGAGTCAGCTTGTCATTTAGCACTGCTCTTCAAATGGAGGTCCACTCTGATTCCACAAACCCTCTTTCCTTTTGTGCCGTCATTGCCAATAAGACACCTCCGACATCTGACTTAACCCTGGACCCGGAAGGTCAAGTGTGTGGTTTTCCTGTTTGTGTATGAGCTTCGTGTCTATTTTGTGTGTCCAAAACAGAAAGACCGTGGCATAGCAATTTGATTTCTCCTCTCTCTCCATGGTCCATTTCAGATTCCACACCACTGAATTTAAGAGACTGAGCCCAGGTCTGGGTACTGTGGTCTCTGTGGTCTCTCCACAGCTGGTGGGCCCTGGGTCAGTGACCTCTTGACCAGCTGTCTCTGTCAGAGTCTGACTGTTTACTGGGAAACAGACTACAGTATGTCAGAGGATGTGGATATCCTCTGACTTGAGTTTCAAAATACTACCTCGAGGAGACAGCAGAAAACATGTCTTTTCCTCGGATTCATAAAGGACCCATGACGCCCAAAACGCTTGAAAACTACCAGGAAGCTTTTTGCATGCCTGAGATATTTCAGGTGAGATATTTCAGCTCTACCATCTACTGTGTTCTCTTTTTTTTTCTACTCAGATCCCACCTCCTGGTGCCAGGGACAGTGAAACTGGAAGAAGTAAGTGGCACCAACTGTATGCCTAGTCTGGGATTTCTGGGTGAATGAAGGGTCCTAAGAGATGGTCAGCGTGGACTGAGCTTCTGGTCCCCAGCACCTATGTGTGCCTTGGCTTCCAGTTTTCCTAGGAGGGTGGTGGCAGAGGGGGCATCCACAGCTCTCCTAGGAGGGCCTCCACAGCTTTTATCTGTAGGAATCACCCCTTTGGTCAACAAGTATGACTCACTGCAGCTCTGACACCAATACCTCCAATGAAGGCCAGTGAACAGCAAGCAGGGTGAATGCTTTAAGTATAGTCCAGAAAGTTCTGACCGCTGTGGAAAAATCGCAGTGCCATTAGGTCAAAGAAGTAGATATAAGAAACACAG
>NW_011440448.1:0-1362 GCF_000754665.1 Bison bison bison | reverse complement strand
GAAGGAGGTGCCCTCTCAGGAGTTATTAGAGTTTCCAGTGATGGTGAACCTGTGCTGGGCTGTGCTAAGTCACTTCAGTCATGTCCGACTCTATGGGACCCCATGGACTGTAGCCCGCCAGGCTCCTCTGTCCAGGGGATTCTTCAGGCAAGAATAGTGGAGTGGGTTGCTGTTTCCTTCTCCAGGGGATCTTCCTGACCCAGGGATCGAAACTTCGTCTCTTCCATCTCTTGCATTGAAAGGCAGGGTCTTTACCACTAGGGCTGACTGGGAAGCCCCTGATGATGCATCTACTGTGTTCCAGATCCTGGGTCAAGAAAGTCCCACGCATAGTAAGCCCTTATCACAGCACAGGGATGAGTTGCTATCACTGACCTCGTTTTGTCCAAGAGGCAACTGAGGCCCAGAGAGTCTGTCTGTCATTTGTAGCAACTCAGCTAGCTACTAAACAGCTGAACTGGGACTTGAAGCCACACCCTTCCAACCAACCCCTTAGCCCATATAGTCTTAACTACCAGACTAGATGGCTGCCCTGTGTAAGGGGTCCCCATCAGAACCCCATAATCCACCTAAGCACAGGGAGGCAGAGAGTGAAAATGAGGTGGGCTGGGGACAGTAGGTAAGAGCAGTTTCTGTGAGTGCCTAGGGCAGCGAACTGAGGGGCCAGTCCATAGCTTTGCTCGGAGGCTGGCTTTGAAGACTGGTTTGTGAGCACAGCTGGGTCCTGGGGTGCCTGGCCATGCCAGAGGAAGACAGAGGACACCCCACCAAGTTGGAGGTGCATCCCTAGCTTCAGAAAGGAGGCTCACTGGCAGAGCGCAGATGTTGCCATGATGTGCGTGCCTTAGTATATCATCTGTCTTACTCCCCTCAGACAACAAAACCTAGATGTAGCAAACTAAACCCTCAGCAAACCCAATACTTCCTCATCCGGATCTGGACGATTAGAATGCTCTCAAGCCCCGGGATGGAGAAATGCTCACTGTGAGGATGAGTGACCAGAGGGAGACTGCGGCCGTGTGAAAAGACAGCCGTTCATAAGGAAGGAGCCCACGCGGATGTGTCCCTCTGAGATAAACCTCCTGCCAGGATCAGCAGAAGTTTTTAGAAAACCTCCAGTTTGTGGGCCCAACAAGATTCAAAGGGACTTCGCATATCTGAAAATAGTATCCTCTGAGACTCGAAAAGATTGTTTTCAGCTAAAAAGTGCAACTGCTGCATTTATAAAGGCAACGAAGGTGGGAAATAGCAGGTTGAATACTGCAGAAAAACACAGGTCATGGTTTAAAGGATGAGTCTCAAAAAAAAAAAAAAAAACCTTTCCATAATTCAGAATAAAAGAATAAAGGAAAGGGCATGATT
>NW_011440447.1:0-1362 GCF_000754665.1 Bison bison bison | reverse complement strand
TGAGCTACTTCACTTCTTAGGAAAGTGCTTTTTCCTTCTTAAATTACATTTACATTTGCTTACTTTCTTTTCCTGTTATATTAGAATATAAGCTCCATGAAAGCAGTGATTTTGACTGCCTTCATTATTACTGATCTCTCATTTGCTGTAACAGTCTCTGTTTCATGGCAGATTCTCAATAAGTAGTTGTGGAATAAGGATAGCATTAAACACCAAGAAACAAATTTAGGCTTACTTCAAGTATCTTTGAGAAGTTTTGATTCATAAGTACTTGGTGGAAATGTGGGTAATTAAGTAAGTGTACAGAAAGAAAATGCAGGTTTATACTTCAACAGTGAAAAAGAGATGATTGCTCTCATGATACAATGAGGCCATGATGGTCATAATACTTTTTTTTCCCAAATGGTCATAATATTGTGATTAAAATCTTACCTAATAATAGGAAGCAAGAGGAAATCTGGAAATCTCAGCCATCTTCCTTTTATTATTGATGTCTGAAATGATCATTATTTATCAAGTCCTACTTTGGCTGGAAAATGATTTTTTATATGACATTTCAAGATTTGTGCCTTGATTGTACCTCATTTAGATATTTAGATTTGCTAGGAAGACATCTTTGCTCTGGAATTGACAGGTCATGTAAAAAGCTGCAAGAGCTATTATTTAATTTTAGTATCTTTTAACATGTTATTTTGTGTTTTGTAATTATATGATGGGTTGAGGTACCCAAGAAAGGATCCTGTTGCCTACTTTTCCAACTTCATTACCCTAAACTATGAGTCTAGGTATCTCATTGTATTTTTTCCTAATTCCCTCCTTGGTTTCATAGCACAAGGGCAGGTTTCTGGTAGCAATAATTTTCAAATGGGTGGCATAAATGTGGACAAAATGATGGCTCTCCTGAGGACACTGGAGGCTTAGTATCATTGCTGAATTCTTTATTTTCAATTTGTTGGCATACTGTTTTCATAACTTGTGCTTTCTTTTACAATTTCTAAGATTATTTAGCCCCAAAACTCAGAGCTCATGGGCTCTGTCTTCTATATCCAAAAAAGGAAAGAAGTTTTTCTAAAAATCTAGTAAAGGAATTTTGGGTATCGGGTGATGTAGTTGTGGGGTTAATGAATTTGGTGGTGGGTTCTGCTGTGTTTGTAGTGGAGTCTGCATCATTTGTTATGGGGACTGTTGTGGTTATAATGGAGTCTATTGTGTCAGCAGTGGGGACTGTTGTGTCAGCACTGGGGACTATTGTGTCGGTAGTGGGGACTGTTGTGTCGGCAGTGGGGACTGTTGTGTCGGTAATGGGGACTGTTGTGTCGGCAGTGGGGACTGTTGTGTCGGCAGTGGGGACTGTTGTGTCGG
>NW_011440446.1:0-1362 GCF_000754665.1 Bison bison bison | reverse complement strand
TGGGATTTTCCAGGCAAGAGTACTGGAGTGGGGTGCCATTGCCTTGAACCTTTAACTGCTGTCTATTCAGACCCTCCAGGATTGATTGAGCATGGATAGGGCACCATGCTGAGTGCCAAAGAATGAGAGGTAGGAGGAAGGAGGCATGAGGAAAGAGCAAGACCCTAAAAGCTGAGTCTACCAAGCTAAGTCTACTTTCAGGCTGTGCGATCACAAGCAGGACTCTAAGCAACTGAGTGTTTCAGGTCCTGGTAGTTCCAGTGCCTTATACAGTTAAAAAACAATCGATGGAAGACGGGAGGAAAGGAGAGACAGAGGGACGGGTAGAGGGAGATAGTGAGGAAGGAAGGGAGAAAAGAAATAGAAGTAACAATATTTATAATAGTAGCCTGCTCTTAGTGTTTATTTTGTCAGGTACTCCTCAGTGCTTTACCCACATTATATTATTTAATCTCACAGTGACAACCCTATGACATGGTTAATACTACTATCTCCTTCTGAAGGACAACGAAACCGAGGCATGAGAAGTTCATTAGCTTGTTGAAGGTCACGTGGCTGATGAGTTGGGGGAGCCAGGATTCCGACCAGGCAGTGTCATTTTTGTGCCCAGACTCAGTAAAAAACAGTAAATATTTGAGGTCAAGGTGTAATCCCACCCGTATGCAGGGTATTTGGTGGATTATAAAACTCTTTGTGGTGAGGTTTCCAAGGGTGGAGATGGGGACAGAAATTTCCGGGGTTCTCAGCCAGCGATTCTCAGCTAACACTTGGGTGGAAAATGCCAAGGTGATCGGAGACGGAAAACAGAAACCCAGGGCAGCTGACCACGGCATGCGGCTCAGAGGCTCCTTGGTGGCCTGGTCCACTCAGGGGTGGCTCAGTCTCATGCAGTTCTACTCTTGTCACCTGTAATCTTACTCCCCAGGACACACTCCTGTGATACCCTTCTCATTTATCTCCCCTTCCCCCCAAGGCCACCTGCAGCCATGAAATCCCAATCCAGTTCAGCAAAACACAAACCAGATGCACTGTCCCACACCCATGACCTGACACCTGTTTAATTGGTGTTCAGGCAGGTGGGCAAAAGAAGAGCGAAATAAGGGAACACACATCGAGGGGCTCATTAAGGGCACATAGGGTTCCAGGTAGATTTGGTGATGCCAGGGACAGAACACAGAAGTTTGCTCAGCCTTGATGAGAGAGGAAGCTCTTTCTTCTGTCTCCCTCTGCCATGTTTTGCTTTTCTTCTCCCATTATCCTATTGCAGAATGGGGCCACCAGTACCTGCTCAACCTTTGTCGAAGCTGGTGTGTGTGTGTGTGTGTGTGTGTGTGTGTGTGTGTTAGTCACTCAGGCGTGTCC
>NW_011440445.1:0-1336 GCF_000754665.1 Bison bison bison | reverse complement strand
TTCTTAACCACTGGACCACCAGGAAAGTCCTGAGAACACTCCTTGCTCTTGTACGTTGGGAGGAGTTGAGCACATCTGCAGTCCCAGGGCACATCCACAGGACCTGTCTTAGTCACTAAGTGGGGGGAGCCCAAGTCCCCAGACAACCTGGTGTTCACCACCCCTCAACTATGTGTGGGGTGGAAGGAGACGAGTCAGGTGACCACCTGCTCAGGCTTGAAGGAAAACGGAGGGCGGGTAGAGATGGGGGCAATGGTCAACTCTTTGAAAAGATTTCAGGTCAAGGGGAACAGAGAAATAGGGTGATGGTGATGGAGAATGTGGATGGAGATTAGTCCTTTTATTTCCAGATGACAGAAATAACACTGAGTGATAAACAGCTTGGGAAGAGGGGAACTGACAACTCAGGAGAGTGAGGAGCAAGCCGGATACACACACATGGAAGAACTGGCCACTGATGGGAACACAGACTGTTTAAGAAATTGCGTTAGCTAAAGAAATCCATTACTTTCCAGCGTGGATAATGATTAAAAGTAATTTCTCACCAAGCGTGCTCTGCCGGCCAGGAACGTGTCCATAGGGACACTCAATAAACATTTATTGATGGATTGATTTTCAAGTACAGTTCCTCCTAAATTTGAACACACCGAGGTTCATGTGTAATTGGAAGCATCTTATCACCTCCACTTAGGAAGCCGAAGTCCCAACAAGAGTTTGCTCTCAATCTTGCTCTCAGTCCAGCCTGCCTGGTCCCAGTTTAAATTATCACTTCCAAATTGGTGAGGCCTGAATTACTGAGATTTTACTGCCCTCATGGCTTTAGATGAAAATCAGTGCTGTACCCAAATGCAGGTCGATGGAAAACAGTTGGGGAGGCAGAAACTCATCAACCATTCTCTCGTATGTTCCTTTGAGGCACCGGTCAAGGCCTCTGCACCTTCCTGTGCTTTTCCACAGCTTGTTGGCATATCTGAGATGCACTTGTCAGAAACTGTAGCCCTAACACCTGTTACCTGTCTTGGGGAGAACCTGAGGCCATCACTGTCAAAACCAGTGTTCTCCTCAGGAGGACTTGTTCCAAAAGTACAGCCTTTAGGGCAGGGCTTCTCAAGCTTAGGTGGATGTGAATCACCTGTGAATCTCCATGAAGAGTAGGGTCTGGGGGCAGAGTTGAGATTCCACCAATGCTGCTAATCGGGGACCACTTTCAGAAGAACAGGGCACTGAGGATGCGCTGATCTGCAAGTAACAGCAGCCGGCACACCAGACCAGCTGAAAGGAGAAGGACTTGCTTTTATCTCAGTTTACAAGAGACCCCCACAGCAGGGCAGGACTA
>NW_011440444.1:0-1363 GCF_000754665.1 Bison bison bison | reverse complement strand
TTTTTTTTTTTTTTTTTTAACTTTACAATATTGTATTGGTTTTGCCATATATCAGCATGAATCCACCACAGGTATACAAGTGTTCCCCATCCTGAACCCTCCTCCCTCCTCCCTCCCCATACCATTCCTCTGTTTTCTTGTCTTTGTTGCCTTTCTGCTCCCTGCCCTTCCTCACTGCTAATTAGCTCCACCCACACCCTCGACTGCCCTTCTCCTTCAGTGCCTACTTGAGGACTCTGACACCAAGACCCACAGGCCTTTCATCGCAGTGATGACTACTCTTCGTGAATGTAAGGATCAAGTGACAAAGAGCCTCAGTAGGTGAGCTCTTGGATTTGGGATCTGCAAGGGAGAGAGAATTCAGAATCTTTGGTACTTTTGCTTCTTACGGCCGGGTTCTCTGCTTTAGAACTGATCACCTTCTTGGCTTCTAGGTTTGTGGTTCAGCCATGCCCCATCTGTCTAGGAGATGCACAGGATCCTGTTTGCCTGCCCTGTGACCATATATTCTGCCTGCGCTGCATTGAAGTTCACCTCACCCGAGGGCAGATGAGATGCCCCCATTGTTTAACCAACTTACCAAACACCTTCTCTCCAACTGTTTCCCAGGAGCACAGGTAAAACACCCTTTCTCTTGAGAATGCTTCCTCTTTTTTTCTTCCTTTTTGGGAAATACAGTATTCAGAAATATAACTATTAATCTTAGAAAACCTGAAAGCCGAGAAGTGTCCTAAGAAAGATGACTAATTATTTATGTACCTTTATAAAACACCTAGCATCTCAAAATATTCTCTCCCCGATATATGCATGTGTACAGATTAGGGAGATAGAAAAATTAGAGGAAATAAACCAGAAAGTTGTAAACTAATTAAAGCCATCACAAGTACCCAAAGAGTTTAGATGCAACTGGTTTATCCTCTTAATGTATAAATGCAATCCATGTTCTATGACCTAAGGATAAAACTAACATTTGTATGGCTAAGAGCCTTTCAGGGAAGTAGTTAAAATTAACCCAGGTCATTGATTTCCCTCCCTTCTGATGCCTCCTAAAAACGGAGCACAAGACAAGCACAGTGGATGGGATCTTTGAGAAACTTTTAGGATATGAAGGCTATTGCTAGACGGTCCAAATGATCAAAGTGTTTCTCAAAAAAGCTGAGTTATGTACTGTCTATTGCAATTTTGTTCTAATCTATGTAAGGAGATACTTGCATCTTTTAATTAAAAAATTTCTATCCAAATCCCAAAGCACTCTGTAGGGAGGGACTCTGGAATACATTGTACAAGACTTTTGACCATGGTTTTTAACCATTCCCAAGGGAGGTCATTGAGAAACATGCCCGCTTCCGGCAGATGTGCAATA
>NW_011440443.1:0-1363 GCF_000754665.1 Bison bison bison | reverse complement strand
TAGCTGTGAAGTATTTTCCATTAATTTGAAATATTATCTTATAATTTGTCTAGGTAATTTTTTTTTTTTGCTCTTATGTTTGTTTCTATGCTTGTCACACTCAGAAGTGGAATATATTTTCATTTTAATGTAGGTTTTATGCCAATTACAGAGAATTTTGAAACCTTATTTGACTTCTGCTCCTCTCCAAATTATCCCATTCTCTTCTACTGGAAATTCCATTAAATGTAATTTATAACTACTCAATTTACATTTCATGGTTTTATCTCATAATGTCTTAGATGACTAATTCTAACTCTTGACTCATTAATTATTTCCCTGTTCCCAAACTACTAATTATCCTATCCTTTTGTTTTCATTTTAATAATATTTTTTTCATATCTACAATTCAATTTTTTCTTTTTCTTATCTTCTAATGTTGTTTTATGGTGCTATTTTTCATAGTCACTCTGAGTGTTATCAATACACTTATTTTAATATCTTCAGAACAATCTGCTACTTTCATTTCAACACTGTGAAGTCATCTATTTGCTGTGGGTTTATTACATTTTTTTTCTATGGTTTTCTGTTTCATTGTATATTATAATTTATTTCTGAGGGCACAGGTTATAGGTCCCATTATCTTTTCATGATATCCAGGGATCTGCCTTACACTCCCAATCACTAATATGAATTTCTCATCTGATTCATCAAACCAGTTCTGTGCGATGGAGAAGAATGGATGCATTGAATATCACATGTTGAAGATGGCTGAGGACCTACTAGCCGGGGTCTCTGAATTACCGTTGAGACCTGTCTCCTGGATCTGTTCACCTTCTCACTATTGTTACATGAGCAAGAGACAGACCTCTCTTGTTTTGAGCCATTATATGTCTGAGACATTGTCACCAGAGGCTAGGCAGCTGGACTAATGGACGGTCTGACTTAACATTTCATGTTTTCTAGTGACCACATACTTTATTAAGTACTGAATGTTCTGCTGTATTATAATAATAAAAAGAGGATTGTGCTTTCTGATCTTGTTTCTTAAGTTATCTGTCTGTTGGAGTCCACCCAAAACCAAATCAATCAGTGTATGAAAATGTAAAAATCATTGTATTTTCTGTATAATACTTTTTAAAAATCCTCAAATTAACTCAAAATTAGATCAGTATCACTAATACTAATTAACTTTATTCTTCGAGTGGAATAATTTGGCTTTGAACACATAACAATCCCAAAAATCTTCTTCCAAAATGAAGATTATAGAATAATTCTTACTATCATTATCATCCCTTCAGAGGTCACAAATTCTTATTTATCTCTAAATATATGTATGGTAAATAATTTGCCTGCCAATACAGGAGATGCAAGTTTGATTCCC
>NW_011440442.1:0-1363 GCF_000754665.1 Bison bison bison | reverse complement strand
GTGAAAATATTGATAGTTATCAAGTGTTGTGGGTCATATGAGTTTAATATAATCATACCTGTTTGTTGGACCTCAGATCTGTTCATTTTCCTTTATCTTTACTGCCATTGACTTCTTTCTAGCTCCCCTCATCTCTTTGCATTACTGTAGCACCCTCTGATTGGTCCTTATTCTATCTTTTCCTCTTCTGATCTATCCTCTTCATATGTAGCCAGAATGATTCTTTAGAAACACAGATCTAATCACATCAGTTTTTGCTTAACATTTTAAATGGTGAAACACTGACTTCAGAGAAAAGAAATTTCAAAACCCGAACACCTTCTAAGGACATCTAAGGCCTTTCTTTTTGGCCCTACCCAATTCTCCAGGCTCGTAATGCTCAAATGTCTGGGGTGCAGCCATGTTGGCACATATTTGGTCTTTTAAGCATGGGAGAAATGGAGCTAAACACCAAGCCTTTGACAGCTAACTTCTCTGGGATATGACGTGAGAAAACACATGTGTTTTCTATCACTCTAGCAAAGTTCAGCATTTGTCCTCTCTTCAAACAAATGTGGAAACTACCTGTTTGAGGTCTATGGTTTCCCCAGGCTTCCAGAAACCCAGTTCTTCACTCTGCGGGACTTCTTGGGATTTTAGAGATTATCTGTTGGGGGATATGTCCCATCAGAGTTTGCTCCTGAGACCAGACTGCTGAGCTGACCTGTCCTGTGATGTGTTTTCATAGAAAGTAGAGTTTCATGTATATTGATTTTTTTACTTGTAGGTATCTGGTATTATTTCAAACAAAAAAAGTTTCTATAGAGCCAATGCTGAAGATATTTCTTACTGCTAGCTTAAGTGATTCTAGGCAAATAACGATTCCTCTCTGGGCCTCAGATTTCCCATCTGTAAAAAGAGGATGTTTAACTAGGATAATCTCAAAGGTCCATTTTGGCAATCGGGTGAGATTAATTCACTTGTTCACTCCTTATTTGTGAGCCCCCCACTTTGTTTTCTGAAAAATTCTACGTGATGAGGATATTGTATTGAAGAAAGATAGAGCAAAAATCTTCTCTAATAAAGATTACATCCTAATTTAGAGTCTAGTGGTCAGACAGACATAAAGACAAATGATATAGAATGAACTAGACAGTGACAGCTGCCATGTAGAGAACGATTAGAGGATGGTGTCATAAACATGAAAGTCTGTCTCTGAGATCAGGCAGAAAATGTTCCATGCAGAGAAACCGTGCTGAGACTGATGTGTTTAATGAAATTAAAGAGATCTAGGAGGAGATGTCGGAGAAGGCAATGGCACCCTACTCCAGTACTCTTGCCTGGAAAATCCCATGGGCGGAGGAGCCTGGTGGGATTTTCCAGG
>NW_011440441.1:0-1364 GCF_000754665.1 Bison bison bison | reverse complement strand
GGCAACCCACTCCAGTGTTCTTGCCTGGAGAATCCCAGGGACGGGGGAGCATGGTGGGCTGCCGTCTATGGTGTCGCACAGAGTTGGACACGACTGAAGTGACTTAGCAGTACCTTAGTGGAATCCCTGTAGTGTAAGGTCAGATCACTAGAGTAGGTCTCCTGATATTGGGCAGTTGGGTAACTGACTCTAGAAGACTTATGTTAGTAAATTCACAAGGAAACTGATCAGTTTACCAGGTTGCTTTGTACTTAAATTAAAATAAGGCATACAGTTGTCATAGAGGCCAGAGGAAGTAGTGTTGCCATAGGAAAGCCACACGGGAAACCAAATTAAAATCAGAATATTGCTTGGTGAGCAATGAGTCATAGCAAGAGGAACTTGTTGTAGGATTAAAATAGCTACTACTGCCAACTTATAATAGCCCAATGCATCTGTTGCCATCATTAGGATTTGGCTGCCATGGGAGCCACATTGTTCAGTTTGATGTATTAATACTGCTAACACTTTGCATGGCAACCAGCTTGTGGACTGGGGTCCCAGAATGACTTTTGCTACAATTTTAATTACATCTCTCTCTGATTTTATAAGATTAACTCTTAATATCTCAGAGGATCTGCTGATAAACAGCACAATCTAGTGAAAAGAACAGACAGTGGCATCAGGTCATTCTATGTTTTAATCTTAGTTCTGCAACTTACTGTCTTAATTGTTAACTTCCGCAAGACCAAGTTTTCAGATTTCTAAAGTGGGAAGGATAACATCTATCACTTTAAGGATTAAATATCACCAGGATCAGCTCAGTAAATGGTAAAGAGCATTGTGTGGTGTTCAAGAGCATTGGACTTGAAATCAGATAGTCCTGCCTTTGGTGTCAGATTCACCATTACTTTCTTCCCTTAGCCTCATTTTATTCATTTCTAAAATATGGGAATAAAAATTTTTCCCCAGAGAAAGAGGGGAATGGGATGGATAGGGACTGACATATATACACTATTTATACTGTATATAAAATAGATTACTAATGAGAACCTACTATATAGCACAGGGAGCTCTAGTCAGTGCTCTGTGGTGACCTAAATGGGAAGAAAATACAAAAATGAGGGGATACATGTAAACATATGGCTTATTCACTTTGCTGTACAGTAGAAACTATTAATAAGACAGCATTTTAAAGGAACTATACTCACTAAAAATTAATAAAATAATTTGCCCCAGAGAATAGTGTTAGGCTTAAATGAAATAAAAGTAAAGCATTTATTACAGCTTCTGTCATTTAACTCATGCTCAATAAATTGTAGTTATTAAAATAAGTAAGCACTATTAGTATTCCTTCCATGTCTAAGAATGAGCAACGCTGTAGT
>NW_011440440.1:0-1364 GCF_000754665.1 Bison bison bison | reverse complement strand
AATAAATGTGCAATATGTAACAGACCGGACAAAAATGCATTAATTATGCAAAAAAAAAAAAAAGGAAAGAAAGAAAAGAAACATTAAAGACAGCTTTTCTAGAAAGCCTGTGATGCCTGGCGTATCCCACTGCTTGGAAGATACAAGGTGAACTACCCGAGGAATAGCTCCTCAAGGTAGAGTCCTGGAGAGAGGGGGGAGGGACCAGGAGCGAATATAACGTGTACTGGCAGCGGGCAATGCGGCTCTCCGGAGAATTTAGCTTATTTGATATCCAAGAGCTTAACGTTCTCTTCTGAAGTCGGACGGGTAATGCAAAGGAGTTGGCAGTTAAAATAATGCAGTTTGTAATCATGTTTAGGAGATGTGAACCTTTTCTTTGTTGAAAGGAGAGAAGCGTTTTCCAGCTGATTCTGGTAAATAATACTCCCGTAGCAGACGTGCTGCAGTTTGTGTCCAAAACATTTGGGATGCTGCTGGTAACACGCACGGCAGAGCAGCAGAGCTCTACTCCCTGCCATGGCTGAGAGGCAGTGGGCAAAGGGGCTTGTGTTTGTTTCTTTCTTTTCATTAAGGAAATTAGAGAGCACTGAGAAAGTTCTGATTACCAGTGTTAAGAAACAGGAAGTGAGAAACCTTTGAAACTAAGGAGTGGAATAGGAAGGATGTGTCCTCTCAGAGCTGTTGAACTCTGAAAATTATCCAGTACTGGCAATTAAAGTGAACGCTAACCTCTTTTGATAAAAAGTCAGGAAATATGGAGAAATATTTTCAGCAATATATAAGAAAAGTGTTGAGGATAAAGTGAGATAATTTGAGAGCATCAGCATTCTAATAAAACTGTAATTATCTGGAATAAGATACAAGGCATCTAGTAAAAAGAGTAAGGGAATACAATTTCAAAAACTATTTTATTTAACTGGTTAAGAATAATTTGACACAATAGGAAAAATGATGTGATGTGACAAAGTTATATTTTTGAATATAGTAAAGTTATTTTAAAATAACCATGTAGTGCAGAGAAATTGTTTCTTTTCACAATTGAATAGAACTAAGCATAGCCTAATATTGTGGTTGACTGAATATTTCTAGGCCTAAATAAGTACATAGTGAAAATTTAGAATCATGTCATACATACATATAATTATTTCTGCACACTTTTCATATTTAAAGACCTGATGAGAATAAAATAATTTTCTTTTAAAGTTATGGTTATGCTGATCAACACTGTGAAATTTTCATGTAGTATATTGTCTTAATGATCTTAATGGAATATTTTATACACTAAGGTATAGCTTTAAAGCATTTTACATCCAGGTACAAAGTGCTGATTTTGCTTTCATGTTTTTTAATCTTTTTTTTTT
>NW_011440439.1:0-1365 GCF_000754665.1 Bison bison bison | reverse complement strand
TCCTTTATGTCTTTTCATGGTGTGATAGCTCATTTCTTTTTTTCAAAAAGCCTTTTTTTTTTTTTTAAAGAACAAATTACAACACATTAGCAAAAATGTTCAGAAAGCACAGATTTCCCATATACTCCCCCTGCCCCCACACTTGCACAGCCTTCCCCATTACCAACATCCTGCACCAGAGTGGTCCATTTGTTATAATAAATGGACCTACGCTGACACATTATTATCACCAGCAACCATAGATTACATTAGGGTTCACTGTTGGTATTGTAGTCTATAGGTTTTGACAAATGTGTTATAACACGTATCTACCATTATAGTATCATAAGAAATATTTTCACTGCCTTAAAAACCCTCTGTGTCCCACTTATTAATCCCTTCCTCCTCTCAACCTCTAGTAACCACTGATCCAGTTTGCCTTTTTCCAGATTGTCGTAATTGGAATCAGCGTAAGTAGTCTTTTAAGATTGGCTTCTTTCATTTAGTAGTAGCATTTTATGGATGCTCTATGTCTGTTCATGATTTGATAGCTCTTTTCTTGTTTAGCACTGAATGACATTTCATTATCTAGATGTACCAGAGTTTATTTATCCAGTCACCTAATGAATGACATGTTGGTGGCTTCCAGGTTTTGGTAAATAGGAATAAAGCTGTCAAAAACAACTATATTTGAGTTTTTGTGTGACAGAAGTTTTCAGCTCCTTTGGGGAAATAAATGCCAAGGAGTGCTAGAATGTCTGATAAGAGTACGCTTAGTTTGGTAAGAAGCTTCCAGACTGTTTCGCAAAGTAGCTGTACCATTTCCTATTCCCACCAACAGCAAATGAGAATTTCTGTTGTTCTATATCTCAGTCAATATTCGTTGTTGCAAGCATTTTGGATTTTGGCCATTCTAATAAGCATGTAATTTTAATTTTGTTTTAACTTGCAGTTCTCTAATGACATGATATGGAACATCTAATATGTTTATTTGCCATCTGTATGTCTTCTTTGGTGAGGTAAGCAGAAAGCGCAGACGAGACATTAGAGTCTTCTCTCAAGGGACGCAAAGCTAGCTTGACTTAGGTAAGGCCCACCAAAGGGAATACCCAGATACAAGGATGAAAAAAGTTTTGTCTTTTTGATTAATTAATTTGGCTGCATTGGGTCTTGGTCGTGGCACGTGGAATCTTCATTGAGTAGTGCAAGATCTTTCGTTGTGGTATGAGAACTCTAGTTGTGGCACATGGGTTCCAGAGCACATGGGCTCAGTAGCTGCGGTGTCCAGGCTTAGCTGCTCCTCAGCATGTGGGATCTTCCCAGACCAGGGATCAAACCCATGTCTCATGCATTGGCAGGGAGATTCTTTTCCACTGCGCCACCAGG
>NW_011440438.1:0-1365 GCF_000754665.1 Bison bison bison | reverse complement strand
GTTGGTGATGGACAGGGAAGCCTGGCATGCTGCAGTCCATGGGGTCACAAAGAATCGGACACAACTGAGGGACTGAAATGAACTGAGATATTTTTTATCGAGAGAAAATCAGCTGATTTGAAGAATATGAGTATGTATCCAGTTAGAAGCAGAAAAGATAAAAAGTAAAGGCTATATGAAGAAACAGAAGGATCTGTTGTTAAATCATGCTGCCACTGATGTCTAGTTTCTGTGACTTGAGAAGTATAAGCAGTGATAGTAATGATATTGTTGCTGTTATATATAATTGGATTATGAAATAAGCTGCATTCTATAAAACTTGATGTTAAAAGGATAGTTGCTCTCAGATGACAGAATAGGAATTTCAAGTGTTTGATACAATAATGTAGCCTAGGATTCTGCCAAGAACGTTCTTTTAGAAGTGAGTAACTTGCTTTTGCATGATGTAGCTTTTCATTCAGTTTTCTTCCCTGCTCTATATATCTTCATTTTCTTACACACATTTTTTTCCTTTCTTTTTGTGCGCATAACATAAATCTATTTATGTTTGGAATACATCAAATGAGAAGTAAACTGAACTAATTAAAAAAAAATATGTGTGTGTATTTTAGTCTCAGGAAACAGACATCTTCAGAAGCCCATGGAGATAAGAATGACTTTAGAAGTAGAAAAATGTTGGTCATAGTTAAGGGAATGAAATTAACTAGACAGAGATTAGTGATAAATATATTCATTGAGCTTTATTTTTTCAGTGACTATTTTCTATTTGCATCATTGTTAATTAAGTTCATAAAACAATTTTATTTAGAGGTACTGCAAGGAAATAGTTTTGTGTCTTCTCTGGCTTTTATCTATTTATGAATTTTAAAAGTCGAATGATTCTTTAAATTCTTTAGTGCTTTACAATTTTCAAAAGTTTCACGTACATAATTTCATATAATCCCATAGTAGCTTTTTAAAATTTCCCTAGTCCTATATTATCTCTCTGCTCTCTCCACTGAAAACTGCTAGTTTGTTCTCTTTATGTGTGAATCTGCTTCTTGTTTTTCTTAGTTTGCTGTATTTTTAGATTCCGCATATAAGTGGTATCATACGATATTTGTATTTCTCTGTCTGACTTATTTCACTTAGCATAATGCTCTCCAAGTCCATCCGTGTTACTGCAAATGACGACATATCATTCTTTTTTATGGCTGAGTAATATTCTTTTGTAGATGTATACTGCATCTTCTTTATCCATTTATTTGGTGATGGACTATTTTTTTACACCAGGTTACTTGGAGAAGGAAATGGCAACCCACTCCAGTGTTCTTGCCTGGAGAATCCCAGGGACGGGGGAGCCTGGTGGGCTGCCGTCTATGGGGT
>NW_011440437.1:0-1366 GCF_000754665.1 Bison bison bison | reverse complement strand
TATTTTTAGCATCAAGAAATAATATTTGCAGCAGCACACTCTGTCATATCCACATAGCTGGGACCCTTCACAGTTCTTAGAATCCATCTACTCAAGCTCACTGTCCAGCTCTCAAATATTATTTCTTGATGCTGAAAATATATATCGTACAGTCCTCTTTTCTCTTTCTGGATACCAGGTAATCCAGGTATTGAAAAAAGTAAAGAAGTTTAACCCAGAGAAAAGCAGGTACTGGGCACATCAGAAGGTGTGTGTATAAAATAATAATTGTGTCTAAAATAATGGCGCTAGTGGTAAAGAACCCACCTGCCAATGCAGGAGACGTAAGAGACACGGGTTTGATCCCTGGGTCGGGTAGACCCCCTGGAGAAGGGCTTGGCAATCTACTCCAGTATTCTTGCCTGGAGAATCCCACAGACAGAGGAGCCTGGTCGGCTATAGTTCATGTGGTCGCAAAGAGTCAGACATGACTGAGCAACTAACACAAAATAATAATAACTGGTGAACAAGGGTCTGAGGATATAGTTAACTTTGCAATCTCTGTTTTTTAAACATAGACACTTTTAGAATATATCTTCATGATTATGTTCTGGCTGGTTGAGATTGCTTCTGGTGACCTCTGGAAAACTGTAATTTAACTATAATCAACATAGAATAAATTATGGATATATATTTTTAAAATCTTAATTGTTCTCTTAAGCAAGTAAAAATGGAGGTAGGAGGTTTTGGCAAGATAAACAGTGTTGGATAAGCCCCCAGTAGAAGCTGGACCTATAGACTCAGAATAACTATCTCACTGATTCTGGTAGAAACCTTCTAAGGAACCTACTACTCTTTCCTTTTAAACATATTCTAAAAACCGTGACAAGGTTATGAAGATGTTAAGTTTATTGTATTCAGCATGCTCTGCTGATGAAATCTCTTCTTATATTATTTACTTAGCAGTGATGCATACAACACATCTTTTACTTCTAAATGATGATAGAATCTCGGGGCTGGAAGATTATAGGGTCACTGGACTCTGTAACCCATCTTTTCTTTAATTTTCTGTGTAGCATTCACCCTGCATGGTGATCCTTTCTAAATGTGCACATCTTCAAGGTCAGGAAACTTCCTGTATTTCAAGACAACTGATTCTATGAACCTCAGCATCGATGTCCATGAGATTCTGCATAGTGAGCATAAATGCAGCATCCTAGGGCACCTTACTGTTGGTGCCACTTTTCCGTGGTAGCACCAAACAAAAGAGACAGTTTTACAGGCTGGACTTCCAGCTCCTTGCAGACCTTCTGATGTTCCCTAGTACCTGCTTTTCTCTGGGTTAAACTTCCCTATTTTTTTCAAGAATTTCTCTAACAACATGGTT
>NW_011440436.1:0-1366 GCF_000754665.1 Bison bison bison | reverse complement strand
GAATTGATATGGGATCTAAGAATGGGAGGTTTATAGAAGTTTGTGGCTTAGCCAGAAGATCACATCCCAACCATGCCATTGGGCATTGAGGAACTCCTATAAAAGAATGTGTTAGTGTTGCCTAACCAAAGGAACAAAGGAGAGGAGGGGTTATTTGGGGATAAAAAGGGACGCTTGAGACCCCTTCAATGGCCACTTTTGAAGGTTGGAGAGGGCCCTTAAAGGAGGTTAAAAGTGAAAATACCACTCCAGTGTCTATTAGGAATGAGACTTTGTGTCTGGCCACGGTGCCAATTACCTGAAGCTCTGGGTCCATCTATATGGGGCGGACTTGGGGTCTGGAGCTTGGGCTCCATCACTGGGATAATTCAGACACAACTGGATCATCTCACCTCATCTGAGGAACCATGGTCTGGGGTGCCAGGCACCCCCTCAGTCTGGTTCCCAGCCCATTGTTTTTGGGCCCAGGCTGGACCCCGAGATTTGGTGGGTCGTGTCTGAGGATAATCCATTTTTTAGAGGCCCCATTGTTTGCAGATGGGGCAGGGTTTGGTGGGTGGCTGGGGGTTTGGGCAAGACTTAGCCCAGTGTCCCATTTGGTTACATCTGAAACAGGGGCCTGGAGGGTTAGGTCCCATACAGGTGGGCCGAGGTTGATTAGCCAAAGGGGTTGAATTTTTTTCTTGGATAGCTGCAGCAAATAAAGCATATTTTGCCTTTCTTTCCTTTTCTTTTTCTTTTTTCACTTCTTCCTCCCTATTGTTGAAAAAAATTTAAAGGCTTTTTCTAGGAGATCTTGCTGAGGGGTTTGGGGGCCCTTCTCTAACTGGTGTAGTTTTGGTGAATATCGGGGGCTGACTGGCTTATGAACTGTGTAAGTATAGGAGTCTGACGGGGGTGAAAATATCTAGATTAGTGTATTTCTGGACTGCCTCAGTAAGCCGTGAAAGAAATAGGGCAGGATTTTCATCTTTTTCTTGAGTCACTTCCCTAATCTTATCATAGTTAACATGAATGTGAGAGCTTTTCAGCATTCCTTCTAATAAACAGGTAATCATATGAGGCAGGTACTGGATGCCAGCATTGTCTGCTTGGTATGTCCACCATGGCTCAGTTAAAGGGACTACGTCATCAGCCACTGGATTAGTGCTATCTTGGTTATGGAGCTGATCAGCATGAGTCCGGGCTGCCTGCCATATCCGTTCCTTTTCATCAGGGGTTAAAGTGGCATTTAGGATGCAATAAAGATCATTCCAAGTTAAATGACATGCTTGTGTAAGGAGGAATTCTTTTCTATCTCTAGTAGGATTTTCTGAAAAAGATCCCAATTTTTCTTCAATTTGGCTCATATCAGAAATTGAGAAAG
>NW_011440435.1:0-1367 GCF_000754665.1 Bison bison bison | reverse complement strand
GGCTTTTGAGTTCCTCTTCACTTTCTGCCATAAGGGTGGTGTCATCTGCATATCTGAGGTGATTGATATTTCTCCCAGCAATCTTGATTCCAGCTATTTAGCCCCAACTTAAACTGTAATAAGACTTTATATTACCACATCTCCAAGTATCTCACATATATTTATTTTGCAATGAACTTCAAAAGTGGATAGGCAAGTATAGGTGTGGTAGGCACCAATTACATTGTCTACCCAGAACTCCTTTTCTTTTGGGGAAAGTTCCTGTTATGTTATAGAACATTCTTTGCACCCAATCTTAATTCTAGGGGGATTTCTAATCTTAAGGCCCTATCCCCCCTGGCCACAGAAGGGCACATGACCTAAGGTCAACCAATCAGAGCTCTTCTCCAGGTTTGTTCCCATGGGAACTAAGGGAAGAGAGCAACTTTCTGTCTGATGGAAGAATTAGAATAAACGAGGAAGGTACAAGTTGCTGTGGCCTTGGGCCTCATCTTGTAGAGAAATCCACTTGGTGAGAAGAAAGCCAGTATGTTTAGAGGTGCAAAGGCAAGCCTTGTCTTGAGCAAACAGTTCTCTTTTGGTTGTAAGTGACAGAAACTCAAGTTGAAAAAGCTTAGGAAAATAAGGGGATTCATTGACTTATATTACCAAACTGTGGGGAAAATTTTGGTATAATGGAGTCTCAGAAATGACCCAAACTGTTAGGACTCAGATATAACTACTGAGGCCCAAGGAAGCTAAATAAATTATGCAAACTGGAAAAGAGAAAATGAAAATGACATTTAATGAACTCTTACTCTAGGCAGGCAATGCATTTTATGCTTTATATACTTTCATTTAAACAGGTGTCATTTCCCCATTTTACAGGTGGAAGTGAAGGTCACACAGCCAATATTGTCAAAGCTGTGATCTGAACCCAAACCTATCTTATTCCAAAGCCTATGATCTATCCCTATATTAAGCAGCCTGAAGACACTCAGTTAATAAATAACAAAGCCAGATACCCCAAGTATTGGGCAAGTTCTCTTTCCACTGCATGATGCTGCCTGTCCCTAAATCTTTGAAGCAAAAATATAGAGAGATCTTTATAATTTTTACGTGTTAAAATATATTATCCAGCCTCCATCATTTTCTATAGTGCAAAAATACCCTTTTGTAATTAGCACTCACCTGTTTAAATACTTTCCTGATTAACATAATATTTCATACTCCTGGGTAAGGGGATGGCTGCAAAAAGTATTAATTCTTAAATAGAGACATAAGTCATCATTCCTGTGTCCTGCTAAATATGGTGAAGGAATCCAAAGGCAGCCTTCAGGATTTTAATGTGTATCCTAGGATCAGGTGGAAGCTACTGCTGGTCTTGG
>NW_011440434.1:0-1367 GCF_000754665.1 Bison bison bison | reverse complement strand
TCTTGTGGCTTCTTCTTTGCCCTTGGACATGGGGTATCTATTTTGGTGGGTTCCAACATTCTCCTGTAGATGGTTGTTCAGCAGCTGGTTGCAATTTTGGTGTTTTTGTAGAAGAGGAGCTCATGTATTTCTACTCAGTCATCTTGAGTTCGAGATGGTTTAAGAGTGGTTTTAGTATTTCATAAACAGTATTCTTTCTTCATCTGAGAGTTCAAAGCACTGCAATAATGCATTATGACATATGATTATCACAGCAACCCACAGGTTCAGAGATACTGAGTAAGTTGTTTAAGATCATAAAGCTCTGGAGTAGTGACAAAGGGGAATGAGTCGTGGGTCAGTGGGCTCCTAAGTCATCCTACATAACTATCATCCTGCTGCTTTGCTTAAAATGACCTTGCACCAGCCACAACTAGAACTGTCTCTTGAGTCTGCTAAGTCCTTTCCTAGAATTCTTTTCTCTGTTCTGTTCTCTTTCCAAATAGCTAAACTGACACTGGAGGTTAGTGTTAATTTAGACTCTAGACACCTAAGCAAATGTTTCCAAGCTCTCTTTCTCAAGCTGCAAGCTGGAATTCCTGGAACCACTGCGTATGTCCCTTGGCAGCATGGAGTACTTCTATTCCTAGAACTTCAAACATCACTGGACTTCCACGATAGATATTATGAAAAGGCCAAGTTCTGCTGACCCCAGCAGGCTCCTGATGAAGCTGCTACGGGCAGTTGGGCATACTTCTCTTAGTGAAAGCAAGTAGGGAGCACCTGGATGAGGAGTAAAACACCCTCTCAAGGAGAGACCTGGCAAGAAGACTAGTGAAGGTGGTTAAATCCTCTCACTGTGCTTGGCATGGCTGAACAAAGATACAGAGAACAATTGAATCCACCTCGTAGATGATCCAGACCTAGTTTGGACATCCAGTGGACACCCAAGGAAAGAAGAAATGTGACCGGAGTGTCAAAGGAAAGGACATTACGGCCTAGATACCAGCTCTGGAATTAGGGTCTTAATTATTAATTCTAATGTATTTATATATGTGTGATAAATTTTATACATACATCTTATATATATATAGGAAGTGAAGTGAAATTGCTCAGTCGTGTCTGACTCTTTGCGACCCCATGGATTGTAGCCTGCCAGGCTTCTCCTTCCATGGGATTTTCCAGGTGAGAGTACTGGAGTGGGTTGCCATTTCCTTCTCCAATATATATATATACAAATTTTGCATTTGCATATGTCATTTATATATATATATATAGTCATATATATATACTTACATGTGTATATGTATACTTACATGTATATATATATATATATACTGAGAAGACAATGGCACCCCACTCCAGTACTCTTGTCTGGAAAATCCCAT
>NW_011440433.1:0-1368 GCF_000754665.1 Bison bison bison | reverse complement strand
TTGTTCAATTGCTAAGTCGTGTCTGCCTCTTTGTGACCCTATAGACTACAGCATTCCAGGCTCCTCTATCCTCCATTATCTCCCAGAGTTTGCTCAAGATCATGTCCAGTGAGTCAATAATGCTACCTAATTATCTCATCCTCTGCCACCCTCTTCTCCTTTTCCTTTCAGTCTTTCTCCATTTCAGGGTCTTTTCCAATGAGTCACTCTTGGCATCAGGTGGCTAAAGTTTCAGCTGTAGCAATAGTCCTTTCAATGAATATTCAGGATGGATTTCCTTTAGGACTGACTGGTCTGATCTCCTTGCAGTCTAAGGGTTTCTCAAGAGTCCTTTCCAGCACCACAGTTTGAAAGCAAAATTAAAAATACACTATAGCACTAAAAATAAATAACAATCGAAATGAAGAAAAATGAAAGGAAAAATGCCTCTGAAAGACAATGGTTATATAGTTATAGATATTGAAAAAATGAAAAGAATTATAATAAATTTGAGAAGTCTTCCAGTCAGGAGACAGAACCAGTGTTATTCTAACAGAGAACATTTAATATAAAGAACTGTAAATCAGGCATTAGAGTCCTGGAATCAAAAACAGGTCATTGAAGTATCATAGAGGTATTAAACACAGGAAACAATTATCACCCTGAGGGTGGAGAGACAAAGGGAAAATCTGATGTTGGTAAAATGTCGAAGCTTGAAGAAGGAAAACCCATCACGGAAGATCCAGAAATCTGAGCTGGGGTGCTAGCAGACCAGTGTTGGTACGTGTCAAGGGGTACACCAAGACTGGTTTGGGAGATTTGGGAAAATGCAAACTGGAACCAACTGTTATTGCTATGGCTTAAATCAAACAAACAAACAAAAACCAACCTACTGCTATAGTGGTACTGATAGGAGCAGGAAGAAAAAGAAAAATAGGGACATTTTTCCATTGTTTTCTCCAGCTTTCTAGTTTCCCTCCAGGAAACTCTCCTTGTTGGCACAGCCTTAAAGGGAGCTGTCCGGCACAGGGGAAATGGGTTTGATATATCCCATGTCATGTTGCAAAGAATAGAACAGTAAGTTTTAAGCTGTTGGACACCAGGAGATTTATGTCAATACATATGGAAGTTGAGATGGAAGACATGATTTTTTTTTTGAAAAGTATAAATTACAAAAGGACCTCAGAAGTGGAATAAGAATTTAACAAGGTTAAGTGACATTAAGAAATTGAGTAAGTGCTTAAAGACTAACAGTTTGACACAACACACACACACACACACACAAACCAAAAGAAAACACAGCTAACAGTTTGACACAACACACACACACACACACACACACACAGACAAAACACAGCTCAGATGGTAAAGCATTTGCCTGCAATGGAG
>NW_011440432.1:0-1368 GCF_000754665.1 Bison bison bison | reverse complement strand
GTGTGTGTGTGTGTGTGTGTGTGTGTGTGTGTGTATGTATCTTTCTCTCTTTTCTCCCCTCCCTTTTTGGGTCCCAGTTCCTCCCTCACTGTTACCCCCCATCAACCTCCTCTCCCTATTTATTCTGCCCTCCCCCGCCCCCATCACTGGTCTTAATTGACTTTGGCTCCCGTCCCAGACCTCAGCCTGGCACCCAGACCTGCCGTGCTATCGTAGCACCTCAGATGGTTAAACAAACAGAGGGTGGCATTTATTGAATGCCAGTCTGAATGGACAGACACCCGCGAGTCTGTCCTCTCCTCGCCAGCTCCATCCTCATCTTTCTCACCATTTGCAGTGTTGAGGGCTGTGGAGTTTCAGCCTCTTTTACGAAGCATCGCTCATTGCTGGCCGCTGAGTGTCAGGCCCCAGGGACCCGGAGGCCGGCGCTGGCTCTGGAGTTCCCCGGGCCTTACGGTAAAAACGCATCACCCTGAATGTGGGCCAGCCGAGGCATCGGCCCAACTCCGCCCCGCCTGCCGAGCAGCTGGATCCTGCCCCCGAGCCTTAGTCACTGGCTGGAGAGACTCTCCCTGTTCAGGCTGAGTACAGCCCCTCCTCCCACAGCCCGGGTTCCTGGAAAAACTTCGTCCGTGGGACGTGGACCTCTCCTCCTACTTGAATCATCAGAGCTCTCATTTGTTGAACACTTATTAAGTGTCAGAGACTGCTAAGCCCTTTATGAGCATCTGCTCATTTAATCCTCTTAATAATCTCCCATGGCAGGTGTGCTTTTAATCTCCTTTTCACTGATGGGAATACCTGCTCAGCCAGGTGAATACTAACAATAGAAAGTGTCACACCTTTATTAGGTGCTACTGTATGCCAGATACCTGGCTTAACTCCCAGGAACCCTGCAAAGGCATGCTGTTGCTATTAATATTATGCCCATTTCACAGACAGAGACACTGAGACCCGGGGGTGTCTGGGTCCCCTGGCTCATATGTGCAGTCTGCCTGTTGATCGCTCAGCTACAGGGCTGTGCTGTAATGAGATGCAGACAGAGTTTCCCAAGTGAGCAGGCCTGGCTGGTACCCTGACTCCAGAGCTTAGACTCTCCCTACTGCTCCATGCTGCCTCCAGGGGATAGACCCAGGGCTGGGCGGAGTTTCCCACTTTCCCAGATGGGCATCAGGGAGAGGGCTGTGTGGTTGCCCAGCATACTCAGCAGGATTTGCTCAAGGAACTCTTGGGAGAAGAGCAGGCCAGAGGTTGAGGATGTGGCAGGGAGCCTCTGAGGGGAGAGACTACTACAGATTGACCAGGGGAGGACTGACCTTCCATTCAAAGGGGCCTGGGCCCCCCGCTTCCTGTCCTTTTTGCATCCAG
>NW_011440431.1:0-1368 GCF_000754665.1 Bison bison bison | reverse complement strand
TGGGCTGCTGTCTCTGGGGTCGCACAGAGTCGGACACGACTGAAGCGACTTAGCAGCAGCAGCAGCACATTGCCAAAGAAAAGCTTAATGTCGTCTCAGCTCTGAGAACCTGAATGAAGTACTAGGACTCCCACATCTACCGCACACCTGAATGTCCCACTGACAAACTTAAAACTGTAGTATCATCTCCCTCCCTTCTGCCATATCTCCATCTTTTAATTCTTATTATATTCCTGATCTTAGTGAGTGGAACCTTCATACTTCAAGGTCCACAAATATGAAATCTGAGAATCAATCCTCAACTCTTTTCATTCTCCATTACTCTAATGACCTACATATAAACACCAAACTGTATGCAGGCTAATTTCTTAATTTTCGCTGTGGATTTCCCCTTCCACATTTTCACAGTCCTAACTGAGAACTTCATCAATTCCTAGATGTCCTCCCTAGCCTTTTTTCTATCTCCTATCTAATCTCTGTATTGCTGCCAAAATCTTTTGCAAATACAAAATATATTTTGTTACTAAGTAATTTCTTGGTTTCCCAACATCTTTAAAATAAACAGAATTTTTAAAAGCATATACATTCATCTATAATCTAGACTCAGCCCCTTTCTGCAGCTTCAAATCTTTTTGGAACATTCCTTTTCCAACCCTATGCTCCAATAATCTAACCATCTGCAGTTTCTACAATCAAACTGTTGCCCCAGACTCCCAAGTCTAATTGATGGCTTGCTAAACATGGTTTATATACCATCTCTAGTCTAAATTAGGTAACCCCTCTCAGTGCCCTTACTGTATCCTCTTTGTTAATCTTGATATTATAACAAATTCTTTATCTGTCTTTTATTAGACTGTTAAGATCCTTGAAGGCAAGGATGAAGAATTTTATTTCACCAATGGTAATGCCTTATAGTTTCTGCAACAGAGGAAACACCTGATGTTTGATGATGAACAAGAGAATGAATATGAAATCCCAGCCAAGTCCACATCATACTAGATACTTCATATCTCAAATATTAAGTCTACCCACGCACCTGTGGGCTTCCCTCATAGCTCAGTTGGTAAAGAATCTGACTGTAACGCAGGAGACCCAGGTTCAATCCCTGGGTTGGGAAGATACCCTGGAGAAGGAAATGGCAACCCACTCCAATATTCTTGCCTAGAGAATCCCATGGACAGAGAAGCCTGGTGGGCTACAGTCAATGGGGTCACAAGAGTCGGACACAACTTGGCAACTAAACTACCACCACCTCGCACCTATGGGTACCTTATTTTTTACAAAGGAGGCAAAAATATTCAATGGGGCAAAGACAGCCTCTTCAATAAGTGGTGCTGGGAAAACTGGACAGCTACATGTAAAAGAATG
>NW_011440430.1:0-1369 GCF_000754665.1 Bison bison bison | reverse complement strand
TAAAGAGCTCAAAGTTTCAGTAATCAGGTATATATATATATATATGTGTGTGTGTGTGTGTGTGTGTGTATAATACAGCTATTGATGGAATTTAAAAAGTAAAAATGAGAAGTACTGTTTAGAAGTGACATTTGGAAAATTAGTTATTTTGCTTCTTTTAAGTAAAGGGGAATCAATGTATAGAAAAGGCATTCTACATTATGTATGTGGGAGTAGTGCAAACAAAAGCAGAAATCTTGGAGAATGAACACGAATGTAAGCAGATACAGTTCAACTGGAGTGAAAGTACCATGTTAAGAAAAACTGAGTGATGTTTTGGAGTGGTGGCTCTAAGGAGTAAAATTATCACAGAGAACATATATTTGGAGTATCAGAGAGCCATTCATGTATGTGTGTTTGTGTCTGTCTGTCTGTCTTTTGGAGGACAGATTATAATGCAGTGAGATAGGAGTATGGCAACATCCAGGAGACTGTTTCATTTGCACAGATTGGCAGTGACTTGATTTTAATGTATATTAAGAATTTTTTTAAATGACATTAAAAGCAAAGCTAGGTTCCTTCTTTCCCTTATTTGTAAGTTTTTAAAGAGGCGGGGAGTTGAAAGGAACAGCCAGGAATGGTCCTCTGGGAAGGATAATGGTTTTATTGAAGATGCTCAATCTTTGGGTTTCTTTTCTCTCCCCAGGAACTTCAAGGAGTGTCCAGCAGTTTCTGGCTATGTGTGACAGGGGTGAAACTTCCGAAGGGGTCAAGTACACAGGAAAGACTTTGAACTACCGGAGTCTCCCCCATCGTTCCAGAACAGATGCCTCCCGGGGACTGTGGTCAGAGGCCAACCAGCATGTTGGGGCCAGATTCCTGACTACTCCAGGGTGCAAGCCTCAGCTAACCCACACTGCCACACTACCAGAAAGACACCAGGGCCTTCAGGTTCCTCATGCTCAGTCCTGGGGGGATCTTTTCCATTCACCCTCCCACCCTCCTGTTGTTCACCCTGTGTCGCCACCATCAAGCAGTCTTTGTGTACCCCTGAGGTCAGCTTGGAATTCAGGTCCTGTTCCAGGGTTTCGAGCCCCTGGTCCTCGAAGAGTAGATATGCCCCCGGATGATGACTGGAGGCAAAGCAGTTATGCCCTGCCATCTAGGCACAGGAGGACAGGGAGAGAGGAGTTTCTGTTTGTCCTAGCAGATGCCCCTAGCAGAGAACAGATCAGGGCTAGAGCCCTGCAGCACAGCAGGTGGTAAGGGTCACCCCTTTCCTCTCCTGGAGCCACAGCTTTCTCTGTTAAACTGTACTGCAGCAGAGTTGGTACCCTGCATCCCTGCCAGGGTTGTGCAAGTCTTATCTCAACACAGAGTTGGCAGTTTC
>NW_011440429.1:0-1369 GCF_000754665.1 Bison bison bison | reverse complement strand
TTTTTTTTTTTTTTTTTTGCGGCCACCGGGCCCAGCAGAGCAGGTTCCGCCTGGCCGAGGAGAAGCAGCAGCGCTTGCACTTCCGGTTCACTCCTCATCATTCTTTAAATTGGAGTCTCTACACAAAACGTTTTTTAAATTAGCCTTCGTTCCTTCATTTCCAAAGTCTAACACACATTACCACTGTTTTACACTAGCGTATTACATCTGATTTTTAATTTGGAATAATGTGTCTTTCAACCCCATTTATTTTATATGATTTGTTAAGAACATCAGTCTCATCAAACTAATTATCGAAGGCAAATGGCTTACCATAAAATTAATGTACTCAGCACCCCCCAAGTTAGTTATTATTCAAACGCACCAATTCTTTTCCTTCATGTATAATTAGTTTTAGACATGTAAATGAAGATGATTAAAAATAAGTAAAGAGTGAAGTTATGAAATTGATTCATATGTTCTACTTTTCAGAATCATTATTTCTTAGTCCCTTCAAAGCTGAAAGGATGATTCTGCAGGCAGCATTGTGACAGATGGCAATACAGCCAGCCCAAGGCAAACTGTCTTTTAACTCATCTGTCTAATATCCTTCCCCCTTTTCGCAATCCCCTTGTACTTCTCCTTCCCCTCAGAAGCCCAAGACCCTCCACAAACATTTTTGTTTGATCAAACCACATGTCAACCTTTGAAGAGGCAGATGACATCCCATAGGCTGAGCCCTGAAGCACAGAAAGTATCAAATTTCCATTAGGATACAGGACCTAGGAAATGGCTAGCTACACTGACTGCTTAAAATTTCACCTTTATAAAGATTTCATGCCTTGCTCATTCCAAACATATTCACAGAGAGATGGATTCCAGTTCCCCAGCTATGCACCAACTGTTTGACTGTGGCAGGTTATTTAGCTCATCATCTGTAAAATGGTAATATCTAATTCACAAATGTTTGATTGAAGTCAGTATGAGTTAAATGTTTAGTCAAGAGGAAAATATCATACAATGTAAAAAAACTGTATTACCCAGCAAAAAAATTTTTATAAAATCCTATTCCTTGAAAAGTTTATGGTGACAGTTTTATAACTCAGATTTATACCATTCAGCAAGCATTATGATATTTTCCTGTGCCTTTTCTCTGTCCAGTTTTGATGTAAGAATTAGGACCAGTCAGACCAGGTGAGTCAGATCTTACTAACCCAAGCTGTCATATTATAAAACAAAAACAACAATCCCAAGTTTCTGAAGTTGTTCCAAGTATGACATAAGGTAACGTGCATAAAGTGTCTAGTTAAATAAAGATCTAATATATAGTAAGTTCTTGATAAATAATAGCTTTCAATACTACTTCCAGCTGTTCCATTTCACCAAGGGT
>NW_011440428.1:0-1369 GCF_000754665.1 Bison bison bison | reverse complement strand
GTATGATACACTGGGGAAGTCGCTGCCACTGTACACCTCACCAGGTCAAACAGAAATGCTTGCCTTCCTTTATACAGAAGATTATTGAACTCCATGGGTCTTCAAACACTTATCCCTCTTGTATGATGTGACCACCTTATGCTACTTGCCATAACTTATGCTGAATAATATGTTTCCTTCCCTAAAAAGAAGCTTGTTTTAGATCATGCAAACTTAACAGAAAGAAACTCAGGTCCATGGGAAAGTCTGCCTTTCTATTTCCAGGTCATCTGAGGATGGGGGAAACATCCTGCCATGCAGTATTTTCTTAGTCCTCGTGTTGAACCTCTAGCTCTCCCATGTTTACTTACCACATTTTAAAAATAGATAAGAAAAATCGTTTTTATCACTGGTTATCCTAACAAGTGCAGAAGAGTATATCTCCATTTAAACTACATTTATAAGAGTTCAAAGATTTTTGGGAGAGAGACCCGAAGTAGAGTAGTATTGTACATAATTATGATTTTGTATTAAAACTCAAGAGATATACATGAAAAAGCAAAGATAAAACTGTTAATGCTAATTTTTAATGACTTGAATGATTATATTAGCTTTATGATTAAGTTAATAAATAACAATAATAAACCTAGAATAGCTTTCTCAAATAACACTCCTGGCAGAAATTATTCTGTGGTACTGAGTTCCAAAGTATAAAGGAAAAAAGCAAAGTTTTAGAAAAATGCCAGTCTTTTTCAATTGAAAAAATTCCCCATAATGTGATTTTCCCCCATTAGTCACATTTTAAAAGTTCTGAACCCAAATGTATTTGTAATATTACCTTAGAAAATTCAATGATTTTGCATCCTTATGCTGCAATATTATTCATCAAGCCGTTGATGAGCCTGAGCATTTCTGTGTTCATTTAAACTAGAGGCTCTCAGAAGTGGTCATGTGGGAACAACCATATGCATCATATAGTTACTCTTCAGTCATCTTTATACCACCAAGCTAAAACAGGTAGAGGGAACCCTTACAGCAAATTAGACTTCCACAGGCAAATTAGTTCTACTGAATCTGGATCTACTTGAGAACTGTGGAATCCTCAGAAGCCTTGGTTCAGTAGGTCCATGTCCCCAGGACCTTGTTAGAAATGCAGTTTCTCAGGTCCCACCTCAAACCTATTGTATCAGAATCACTCCCAGGTAATTGCTATATAATCATTAAATTTTGAAAAGAACTAATCTTGCAACTAACCCAGAGACCTAGGGGAATGACTGGGTGCAGAAATTGAAAACAGTGACTGGCGGGAAGGAGTTCATATGTTGTTTCCCTAACATGTTTCATTTTTCTTCTGGGTTGTTTTTTTTTTTTTTTTTTTAATCTACAGTTG
>NW_011440427.1:0-1369 GCF_000754665.1 Bison bison bison | reverse complement strand
ATAAAAAAAAAAAAAAAAAAAAAAGTATATTGAGAAAGAGAAACAAATTAAGCAAAAATAATTTCCTAAAGTAATACAAACAAACCCTCAGGAGTTCTAGATATTGGAGTCTTCATATATGTATTTTTAATATAATTGTAAAGTGTTATACATAAAAGTAAAAAGACTATAGGAGAATAGTTGAAAAAATGGATATCTATGAAAAAGAAAAAAACTGAATACATGGGGACTGGCAAATAACCAATATTTATTTAAATATAAAAAAGTAGAATTCATATAAGAAAGGAGAGATAAAAGATCTGAATAAAATTCAATCAAGACTGAAACAAATAGAGATACCCATGTGCATACATAAACATATTGATGGTTAAGTTAATGCTATGAAGAGCTATATCCAAAAAACTGAATTAGGAAAACGGAAAATTTTATGGAATACTATAATTAAAAATTACTCATATTATCCAGATTAAAGACTAAAAATGATTAGATCACTAAACCTTATGTAAATTTGATTGCTACTCAGTCTCATCACTTTTAAGATATAAGTGAAGTCGATCAGTTGTGTCCAACTCTTTGCGACCCCATGAACTGTAGGCCTACCAAGCTCCCCCATCCATGGGATTTTCCAGGCAAGGGTACTGGAGTGGATTGCCATTTAACTGAAACTTTAAAAATATATTTATCATTGTATCATAAAAACTCTTCTGGAAATTAGGAAAAGCAATAAGTCTAATTCAGTCCCTAAGCTAGTTATGTCAAAAATTTAAAAATTCAATTAAATTTAAATTAATTAAAGTTCAATTCAATTCAATTGAACTAAAATTCAATAAAAATAAATACTATGAGGTAACATCATTTTTCCTCATATATAAAACATTTTCAATAAAATTTGAGCAAACCAAATAAAGCACTTCTACAACAAAATATTATGAGTATTATGGCTTATGTTACCCTTGCAAGTATGCTAAATGTTAGTTGATAAAACATTATTAGACTAAAGAAACAAAATCAAATGATCAATGCTATTGATCCAAAAAAGACATTTCATGAATTAATATTAAAAAAAAAATAGCCAACTAGTAACGGAATTAAACTTCATTAAATTGGTAAATGTTGTCTGTCAATATCTTACAACAAATAATGATGTGTTGTTGTTCTTCAGTTGTCAAGTCGTGTCTTTCTCTTTATGACCTCGTGGGCTGTAGCATACCAGGCTTCTCTGTCCTCCACAATCTCCCAGAGCTTGCTCAAATTCATGTGCATTGAGACAGTGATGCTGTCTCATCACATAGATAGTGATGCTATCTAACTATCTCATCCTCTGTCACCCCCTTCTCTTTTTGCCTTCAGTCTTTTCCAGCATCAGGGT
>NW_011440426.1:0-1370 GCF_000754665.1 Bison bison bison | reverse complement strand
TAAAAAATACGTGAATTGAGCACAGAAATACCTAGAGTGCATTATACTAGATGACTGCTCTCTGTGTTATGAATTTCAAGTTGATATCTTAGCAAATAACCAGATCTGTGAGTACTGAGTACTCTCTTTGGACTTAATAACTGAAATTTCAAGCAGCTGGTAATTGGTGCTGACACAAAGATTCAACCAAATATCCTTGAAACAGAAAAGCCAGGAAAGCATTACCAAAGAAATCAGGACCTACTCTAAACCATGATGTTTAGAAGTTTTCCTGAATGATATCATCATGATAAAGCCATTATTTACATGCCTTAGTTCAAGGGATGAAAATCCAGCCATGAATCGGCACTACTTGGAGATTGGGGTCTAACTTATCCAAATGAGAAATCTCTACAACTGTCCTTCCTACTACACAAACTGAACTGTTTAGGCCAAATCATGACTGGATATGCCCTCTATGCTAGATAATTATATGGAAGTATTCCTGAGACTGCCATTCTGGTACACTGTTAGAAGATGGATTAATCTTACTTAGGATTGTCTTTTTTGTTGTTGTTAAAAACTAGACACACTGAGCAATGATGTCCTGACGTATAATTAAACATTTGCGTGCCCTGGAAGATCTGAAGTCTGAACTAAAACTGGCAAAATGAATATACTGTAAAAGAGTAAATAACAGTTAAGTCTTGATTACAGGGGAAGAATGGCTTTGGGAAGAGTTTTTTCAATTGGCCCTTTATGTTTTAATATAGTAAGAATGGGCTTATGACCAAAATATAAGAACTTGATAACGAAAAAGATACTTTATGCATCATCTGTTTCAGAGCAGTTATATGCTATTTGCTTTTAAAAATTAGAGCTTTTAAATTGGCAACAACTTGACAAGTACTTGTCCTGGAATTTGCAGACCATTAAGGCAAAATACAATGAAAAACAAGGAAAGAGCACTGCTCTTCAGTACACGTAATTAGAGGAAAGAGTCAACTCTTAAAGATCATCATCTTAGTACAAAATGGTTCTCTTATTTAGGACTGGGGGAGTCTGAGTGAACTCCGGGAGTTGGTGATGGACAGGGAGGTCTGGTGTGCTGCGATTCATGGGTTCACAAAGAGTCGGACACGACTAAGCGACTGATCTGATCTGATCTATTGCAGCAATCAATAATGTTTAGAAAATTGTTGAGAACAAAACTCCTTTGTAGATAAAGTGACTGAGATCTTCATGAAAGAATACTTGTTTTAAACATCTGAATATTGAGATTAACAAAGGTAAAGCAGATTAAATAAAAAACACAGTTTTGATTTTTTTTTTTTTTTTGGCTCTAGAATATAACCTGTGAAGAATTATATACAGAATGTTCAGAGGTATTT
>NW_011440425.1:0-1371 GCF_000754665.1 Bison bison bison | reverse complement strand
GTTTAAAACTCAGTGTAATTTCTATTTCATATTTTCTCTTCCTTAGAAAAATGAAAATTTGAAATAGAAATTACACTGAGTTTTAAACAATATGTACTGTTTCCTTAGAAGAGGCAAATAGTCTCAAAATAGTCTGTCTCTGAATCCTTTGTTCCTTCAATGCTTTAGTGATGTCACGTTATTCCCTCCCATCAGATTATTGAAACTGCTGCCCCACAGGTCACTGATGCCCAACAAATTGATGAAGCCAGTATCCTCTTTTTCTGTCTCATTCTAGGCAGCTTCTTTACAGAGCCTGATGTAGCTCTCAGGAGCCATCACCACCTCACCTCCATAAAACTTTTCTCTTCTCACTGCTACTTACTCTCAAGAATCTCTTATTTTTTGTCCTCTTTAAACAGTTTTTAAACTCTGCAGTTTCTGTACTCCAGTACCATTCTTGTCCATAACTTTGTCCATTTGTCTTCTTTACTCAGTACATTATCCTGGGTAATCTTATCTATCATGCTTTAGTTATCACCTTTATTTGTTCTCAAAATTTTTAATGCATTAGAATAATCATGAATTAGAAAACCAGATTCCAGGTCGCATCCTCCAGGGAATTTGATTGAATATATTTGCAATATATAAGGCTCAAGAATCTTCATTTTTACAAGCATCCTGAAGCAAGGATCTCTGATGCAAATGTTTACAGATGACCTCCTGGAACATACTAATAGAGTATGTCACAGAGTTTGCTCATGACTTCCAAGTTCAAGTCACCAGTGCTTTAATCTGTCTCTTGAATTCCAGACCCGTATTACCATCTAGCTCCTTAATATTTCCAATAGTTAGAAAAACAAATTTTATTACTTCACCACCCCAAACACAATGTACTTTTCTGCTTACATTTCCTGTCTTAAGTCAATAGCACTATCAACTGAATCTAGAAACTAGAGATCCTCTTTACTTATCATCCAATAAGTCACTCAGTTCTTTTAATGTTATCTCCAAAATATCCCTCAAGTGTATCTTGACTTCTGTCAAGGTTAGACATCCATTTTTCTTTCCTGGGAAATTCAAACAGTCCCTTACCTGGCCTTTCCCCTCTCAGGCTCTCTCGTCCTCTCTCAGGTCTTCTCCTCCACACTGCCAGCACTTCATTCTGTAAAATGCAGATCCAAGCATGTTAGTACAAGGAGAGAGCAAAAATCAAAAACGGAAACAAAACAAACCTTTGATGTTTTCTTGACTGATAGAATTGCTAATGCCACAGGAGAGCTTTCAAGAGCTTGCCCAATCTGAATCCAATCTCAACCCAAACCCCCCTTTTCAGCCTTCCCACCGTGCACAACAGCCAGCTCACAAGCTATGTTCAGCCCTGTTACACTG
>NW_011440424.1:0-1371 GCF_000754665.1 Bison bison bison | reverse complement strand
TTGTGAGAGAAATTAGTGATCTGAGGATAGGCTTGGGGGCAGAAAGGGAGAAGGTGGTCAGGGAAGAAGAGGAGAGAAGGGAGTTGGGAAGTTGAGAGTGCTCAGAATGACTAGCTGGGACAGGGACCCCTCCACAAACTCAGGACTCCAAAGATACTTACCTTCTTTGAAGACTCCGTTGACAGAGAAACACAGCAATGTGCTCTGAAAGAGAAGCAGCAACATCAGGTACCATCTAGGCTCCCAGCAGAGCCCAAGTCCCTCCTTGCCTCTAAAGGACTGCCCCTTGCCCAAATCTAAGCTTCTGTCAAGAGAGAAATAGGTGCTTACTGTCTGTGCACTTATGTCTACCACAAAGGAATTGATGTCATGCTGAGTTTTGGGCAACTCATTGAGGAAGGCCACCACGTTGAGACGTGTGTGCTTCAGCAGTCGGAACCGCAGGGCTGTGGGAGGAGAAGAAGCTGAGGTTAGGAGCTGCCACACACTGAGCCCAGACTGACTCCTTCCCATGCCCTTCTCCTACCCTGTTTGGCTCACATCACACACTTACTAGGGTCTTTAAGCTTCTTCACATTCCTGCTATCCTTGAAGTACTCGGCCAAGTTGCTTCTGGGGGAACAAGAAGAAAAAGAGGCAGTGGTCAGAGCAGTGGCGATGCTGCACGTGCTGGCCAGTGTCTGCTGAGCAACTCTGATCCTGGGCAGGTTCTGGGATGTGCTACTCACCGGGCAGGGTTCTGGGGGGTGAAAGGAATGCTCAGCGAGCAGCAGGCTCCATCATGGTAGGCATCCAGGAGCCGCTGCCGGTCTCCCGAGTCATAAACCGCATAGTACCTGTGGGGCAAACGAAAGGGGAGGGTCGAGCTCCACAAGCTGGATCCACAAAGGGACTGACAGCTCTCAAGACTGAGTTGTGCTGGGCCCACTGCTCCCCACCCTCAGGACACCCAAGATACTTACTGCTGCAAGAAGTGCAGGACCAGATTCTTCAGGGTCTCTGTTCCAAAGTAGCTTCCCTGGAATCAAACAGACTCCAATCGAACAGGACCATGGTACCAGGACTCTCCTCCCAACATGAGTTCTTGCTCTGTGCCCCCCAGATGCCACTCCACCACTTACCTTGCAAGGTGGTAACGTTGTGGGGGCTTCAACATCAAAGGCAATTGGTGGGGGTAACTCATGGCCATCCTGCAGAAGGAAGTGAAAGACGACAATGTAAACAGTGAAAGAAGGCTAGATGAGGGACTTCCCTGGCAGTCCAGGGCTAAGGCTCCCCACTCCCAATGCAGGGGGCTTGGGTTCAATCCCTGGTCAGGGACCTAGATCCCACATGCTGCAACTAAGAGTTGGTGGGCCGCAACTAAGACCC
>NW_011440423.1:0-1371 GCF_000754665.1 Bison bison bison | reverse complement strand
CCCCCATGGACTGCAGCCTACCAGGCTCCTCCGTCCATGGGATTTTCCAGGCAAGAGTACTGGAGTGGGGTGCCATTGCCTTCTCCCCTGAAGTATCTTAGGTACCCTGAAAAATGATAAATGTCTCTGAGGCTGCATATAAGGCATGTTTCTTAGCACAGAATTTCCACTTTAAAAGCTTCCTGACTTTAGGACACATGTGTGTGTACTTTGTTTCTAAAATTAATGAAGTTTCTTGAAGACATGAATTATTTTTTTCAAGGTCAAGGGCCTCAATTGTTAGTTAATTTCCGAGCCGCCTAGCATCTAGAGCTGCCTGCTCCAGTTTGTAAAAATTCTTTTCAACCTTGGGTGTTTTGCTTACACCCCAATGACATGGTTCATTCTGTTCTTTTGTCAGGAAAACTGGACTCACACCTAAGTATTATAGCGGCAGCAATATTGCAAAATCAAGGTATAGTGAAAGACAATTTCAAATTTAAGACACAAACCATATTTGATATGACTTAGTTCAGATATGTGTATTATTGACATGTGATACTTTCTATTTTCCACATTTTCCTCTAGGAATGTGGCCTCAAGTATTTATGGCAGATATTTCAAGTCCTATTTATAATCACTTCTTTCATTTAGATTGTCATTTCACATATTCAAGCCACGACAGTTATCTTCACATGGGCTCTTCAGATTCTTTCATTTTTTCATGAAATTAATTCTGAACAAATAACTTTTATTAGCTAGTCCAGATATTAGTTTGCCGGTCCTGTGTTAAACTTGCTTCTGCCACTCATTCAGGACAATCCATTTAAAACAATAATAATAAAATCTCATTACAACCACAATAAACTTTATCATGGTAAAAAATTGGAAAAAATACAGAGGAGGGGCCGAAGTGTGAGCAGCCGTTGCAGAACCATTCTGGAGATGTGGCAGAGCTCATTCTATTTCCTTAGGTTTGTATTTCCTTCTACTTGTTAATACTGCACAGCAATAATGGAGATGTATCAGATTGCCAAGGAAAGTTTAACATAGAACAAAGCGGTTGGAAGACACCCTAGAATGTCATTTGGGCCAATATTCTGTCTTTGCCTAGATCACATGGATCATCCCAGATTTTATTCCCAAGCCTGCCAGAAAAGATTCAACAAGTCCCGTAAAAATCCTAGGACAATGTCTAAATGTTCCTACACAATTCCTAACCCAACCCCAAACCAAACCAAAACAAATAAGCAATAGAAAAAACTCTGGACCAGGGTCAGATTATTTAAGAGATTCCATTTGGAGGTGCCATATTAACAACCTACAGTGCTTTTTAATAAAAAATTATTTCTTAATGGAATAATCTCAATTAGAATTTTCTTTAGGACTTCT
>NW_011440422.1:0-1372 GCF_000754665.1 Bison bison bison | reverse complement strand
CAACAGCATGACTCTAAGTCAGTCTGGGGTTGCATCCTGCCTGTGTGTCCTAAGGATGCCGTTACAGAGTACCACGGACTAGGTGACTCAGACTGCAGAAATGCATCATTCCCTCACAGTTTTGGAGGCTAGAAGCCCAGCGTCCAGGTGTCAGCAGGGCTGGTTTCTTCTGAGCGTCTCTGCTTGTCTGGTGGCTGGCCGTGTTCTCCCTGTGTCCACACCTGGCCTCTCCTGTGTGTCTGCATCTGTGTGTGTGTGTCCTGAGCTCCTCTTCTTGTAAGAATGCTCATTATATTTGATTAGGCTCCACCCTAATTACTTCATGTTAACTTAGTTACCTCTTTAAAGACCATCTCCAGGGACTTCCCTGATGGTCCAGAGGTTGAGAATCTACCTTCCAAGGCAGGGGATGCAGGTTGGATCCCCGGTTGGGGAACTAAGACCCTGTGTACTGTAGGGCAACTAGAGAAAGCCCACGTGCAGGCTGCAACAAAGACCCAGCAGAGCCAAAAACAGACTATCTCCAAATGGAGTCACATTCTAAGCTATTTCAGATCAAGACTGTAACATATGAACCAGGTGAGGGGACCCTATTCAGCCCATAACACACCCTTCTCACTGTAAATGCACCTCTGGTCACCCCCTCTAAGCAGCTCTTCCAGGCTTAGCTCCATGAACACGAGTTTCCTTTCTCTTTTCCCAAGGCCTTTCTACACACGTCACATTTCACATTTCTGCTCAGAGGCATTGCTTCATATTTCCCTGGGCGTAGTCCCTAAACTTTATGCTGCACAGAAACCAGAACACCATCTCTAATCACTGGGCCACTCAGAGCAGTGGCAGGTGTTTCCTTGATAAAATATTTCTAATTAGGAGAATTCATCTGGAATACATAGCAATACCTACCAGAAAAAAAGTTCGAGTATTTTGCAGGAAGTACATTAAAAGTCGTAACCACTCATTTCAGCCAAGAGGTTGTGCTTTCGTAAGGTCTGTTTTTCTTTCTAGTTCTCCTTCACCCCTGAGTATCACCACAGTTGGGGATGCAATTCATCAGAAGGATTGGCATCTGGGGCCCCAGGGTGCTTTCTGTTGTGTGATCCTGGCATGACAGTTCTAGGGGCTCATAAGAGGGAAACTTAAGCTGTTCAGACCGACTCGCTGAAACAGGCTCACTAGAAAAATTCTCTTGTGCAATTTTGCCTGGCAGAAAGCCAATTAACTGAGCACGTCACCCTCTCAATAGTGGCCACTTGACCCTGCCAATCAGCTTAGAAAGGCTTCTGTATACAAAGACTCATCAAGCAATGTGTGTGTGTGTGTGTGTGTGTGTGTGTGTGTGTGTAGTTCCCTCTCTCCCAAGGCTGGATTT
>NW_011440421.1:0-1372 GCF_000754665.1 Bison bison bison | reverse complement strand
GGAATTCTCCAGGCAAGAGTACTGGAGTAGGTTGTAATTTCCTTCTTCAGGGGATTTCCTCCACCCAGGGATCAAAGCTGAGCCTCTGTCTTCTACATTGGCAGATGGATTCTTTATCAGTCTGCCACCCGGTAAGCCCTGTGAGACATTACTGGACAATAATTTACCTAGACTTTTTAGGCTATGCTATACTTGATTTTTCTAGACTCTGTAAAAGATTCAGTGTTATATTCTGGGATGTTTTCTTATTTTAATGCATTTATCATTCATCATTCATACACTGAAGTCTAGTCATGCATATACACAAAACTTATGTCATATTCAATTTACTATTCAGCAGCTCTTAGAATAACGGATCACTCAAGTTAAAATTGTACAAGATAACTAACTTTCAACTACAACATATGCAAGAATTAATCACCTAGTTTTAGGCAAAATGCTTCCAGTAATGTTTATCTCACTGCTTCATGATGGAGTTTGGAGCTCATCTCTATTCCCTATGGTTAAAATAACTTTTTTTTTTCACTTTTCACTTTGAGCATAAATCTGTAAAACTATTGACTTCAAGTATTTATTATTGTAGGTCAGATTTCTCAGTTCTTCTCAGAAAGGATTTTGTTTAATAACTTAAATGTAATCTTCAGTAAATAAATTTCACTATATCTCAAATAATTTATTCTGATGTGGAATGAGATACTACTGTAGTGTCTACAGAGTTGTACATCTTATTCTCCAAGAAAGCTGTTTGTCCCTGCCCCTATATTTTGATAGCAGAATTAATTTCATGAAAAGGAAGCTCATCATATTAATTGCTTGCTAATTATGTTCTAATTACATTTTAAAAGGTTAACTCCTGACTAATTTGTTTTGAATTTTACATCCATTAAAATTTGTGATCCCTCTATTAATATTGATCTTTAGTGCCATCTGTATTTGTTACAGGAATTAAAATAACAGACAAATATTAAAGAATATATAAAGAGCTTATAATTCAAGTCTATCAAAGTGTTTGTAACTCCTATTATTTTTCCTTAGTTATATGCAGCATATTTTCTTTTCTTCAATCATGTCTACTGATGAAAATGTGGAGTGAAGCATTATGGCATTCTCTATGGATAGCTCACCATAAATTCTAGACTCTTTTTTGTACTGAAAATATAGCTCTCTAAATTTGATAACAGCAAATATTTAATGGGCTTTCCAGGAAAATCCCATGGGTGGAGGAGGAGCCTGGTGGGCTGCAGTCCATGGGGTCGCTGGGAGTCGGACACTACGGAGCGACTTCACTTTCACTTTTCACTTTCATGCATTGGAAAAGGAAATGGCAACCCACTCCAGTGTTCTTGCCTGGAGAATCCCAGGGACGGGGGAG
>NW_011440420.1:0-1372 GCF_000754665.1 Bison bison bison | reverse complement strand
ATCCACTCCAGTATTCTTGCCTGGAGAATTCCATGGATAGAGCAGCCTGGTGGGCTACAGTCCATGGGGTTGCAAAGAGTCGGACACAACTGAGCAACTAACACAAACATGTTATGATAAGTAGCAAAGGGAAGGAAACCACAAACTGAAGATACTACCATTGCTGGAGGTCCCAAGTGATCAGATCAGGAAAGCTTAAACCATAGAAATAACACCCACACCAGTCAGATCCTCCAGTGTAGTCAAGCTCAATATACCAACCATGTACAGTCTCCAAATTTCTAGAGTATGGGGAACCCAGTGTAGGGTTATTTTAATGAACCACAGTCACACTGGCTAAATTTTATTGTGCCGTTGGTGTAATCAGACTCTACAACACAGGTGAGTTATGTTTCTCTATATCTTTGTTTTCACTGTCTGCTGATCTCCACTGTGCATTTCCACTTTTCATAATGACAGAAGGGTCCCCCTCCTGACTGAATTAGTTTTGCTATTCATTACTTGGCAATCACACCTGACATCTCCTGAACCTCTGATCACCAGTAGAAACTCTTACCACTCTACTGTAAACGAGCTCCAGGAGGTCACTGTGTGGACTTTATCATCACTCAGTATTGCTTCACCACCAAGGTCTTACAGTGAGAATCTCCATCTCTTCATAGCCCTCTTCCCTTCTATTTCATAGACTTGTCACTGCTTAAGCCATCCCATCACTCTCTGTACCTCTAGACCCAATATCTTTTCTAGTCATTGGATATTGGACATGTCACTTAAGATTTTAGACCCCCAGAATCCTTATCTGTATAATAGGGATCTTACTACCACTTGAGGAGCCACTGTAAAAATTAGCTTAGATAAACTGTAAAAGTGCTTCTGAATTCTTTCATCATTTGCTTTGTATTGCTTCTTTGACATTCACCATACACTGTTTTGTGGTGGGATAATGAATGTATATTTCACCTGTCTCCTTTTAGATTCTAAACCCAAGAAGAAGTATACCTAATCTCTGCTTCTTATGAAACTTGAAAATAATAGATGGTAAACAGGTAAGACATTGTAATGTTTTAATGAAGGCAATACAATTTTTCTGTGTCCTTAAATCATCATTGATGTTCTGTTTTAATATCCCTTTACCTCTTTACTGAGAGGATTGTTTTAATATGTTTAGTCAGATTAAGATAAGTTGTTCCTGAGCTTATCCCCTGATGCTCAGAACCCACTTTCCCTTGCATGTCTCCAACTTAGTATCCAACAATAGCCTTTTAACAGTCAGAGTCAGAGCTGCAGATCCCGTGGCTGACTTGGGGCTGGGGTTTCAATGAGACTGTTTCACAGCAACAGTGACCTTGCTATGTTTTTTTTTTTTTTTCTT
>NW_011440419.1:0-1373 GCF_000754665.1 Bison bison bison | reverse complement strand
GGAATCCTTTGCTCTTGCAGCTGTCCATGTGAGTAGTCAGGATATTCCTGTAAACTTCCAACAAGACATATGCAGGGAAAGGTTGAAATGAGGGCTTAAAAAATTTAAATCCATGTCAATGAAGGCCAAGAGAGGGGAGAAAAGAAAAAGAAAACAGGAAAGGAGAGGAAGGGGTTGAGCTCTACTGAAGCAGTAGTCCATTCCTTTTTATCGGCGAATAGAACTCCACTGTGTACGTACCACAATATATCCATTCACCTATTGAGACAGTTTGGAGATTTCCCCCAGGGATTTGGCTATTATAAATGAAGCTACCACGCACATTTGTACAAGCCTTGGTACAGACCTCTGCTTTCATTTTTCTTGGCAAATAGCTAAGAGTGGAATGCCTGAGTCATATGGTAGCTATGTGTTTAGCTTTAAAATCTGTTTAAAAGTTTTCCAATCTGTTTTCCAAAGTAGTTGTACCATTTTATATTCCCGTCAGTGATGTCCAAGAGAGCCAGTTCCTCCATGTCCTTGCCAACCCTTGGTATGGTCAGTCTTTTAGATAATAAACATTATAATGGGTACATAGCAGTAGCTCATGGTTTTAATTTGCATTTACCTGGCAACTAATGACATTAAAATGTTGAACATCTTTTTTATGTTTATTTGACATCTGTGTATATTCTTCCATAAAATATTCCAATCTTTTGCCATTTCAATTGGAAGTGTTTTTTAATTGAATTTTGAGAGTTTCTATATATTCTGGTCACAACTTTTTCAGGTATGTGATCTGCAATTTTCTTTTCTCCACAATTTATGTGCTGTTTTTTACTCCCCTAACAATGTCTTTTGAAGATTAGAAGTTCTTAATGTTCATGAAGTCCAATTAATGATTTTTTCTTTTATGGACCATATTTTTAGTATTATCTTTAAAAATCTTTACATAACCCAAGTTCATAAATATTTTCTCCTACATTTTATTCTAAAATACTTATAGATTTTATATTTACATCTGTGATCCATTTAATTTGTTTTATATGTAGTGTAAAATATTACTTGATTCTCAGTAGATTTCTACTGTGATCATTATTATCTCTTCTGCTTGCATTGAGTTTAATTAGCTGATATCATTAATTTGAAGTCTTTCTGATTTTCTAATGTACATTTAATACAGTAAATGTCCTTTCATATACTACGTTAACTGTAATTCACATATTTTGATATATTGGGTTTTCATCTTCATTGAGTTCAAAATATTTTCAGGTTTCCCTTTCTGATTTCTTCTTTCCCCATGATTATTTAGCAGCATTCTTTTTAGTTTGCAGATATTTAGGACTTTCCAGAGGTCTCTCTGATTGTATTTCTAATTTAATTCCATTGTTGCT
>NW_011440418.1:0-1373 GCF_000754665.1 Bison bison bison | reverse complement strand
CCCTAAGAGTTGGACACAACTGAGAGACTGAATGAAGACACAGTCATGAGACCCCACCTAAGAGGCCCTGTCCACCCCCACTGGCTCACGTGATGTCGAAGGTAGAGCCCTGGAAGGAGGGCTGCTGCATCAGGAAGGCGGTGGCTGCGGTGTAGGGAGCTCGAGCCTCAGCCGCGTCCCAGTACAGGTCCTTCTCCAGCATGGCCAGGTCATCATACATCTCGTCCACAGCCAGCATTGACACCTGCGGGAGAGGATATGCAGGGAAGAGTGGGGCATGGAAAAGCGCTGGCACCACAGGGTGGACCCCTCAGGATGGGTAGGAAGGTGGCTATCAAAGAGAGAGGATGGTTCAGGAATGATGTGTGGAAGAGTCTTGGCAGGGCTGGGGCCAGGGTCCCTTTAGGAGCCTAGGGATGGTCTCAACTGAGAGAATCTCACCTGGAAGCATCGGTCGATCAAAAAGTTGGTCTCAAAGTCATCGTCGTCCTCTCCAAAGGGGTTGATGAGCTGCTCAGCTACCTGAGTGGGGAGAGGGGAGGTAAGCAGAGCCCTGAGAACCCCTGCCCACTTCGCCCCTGTAGTCCTGGCCTTGGGACCCCCACCCACCTTGAGCCAACCAGCATAGAAGAAGAACTGCAGCAGGGTGAAGATTGGCACGCACAGGTCCAGGTCATGGTCTTTGTAGCCCTGTGCTGGGTCCAGGAACTGGCGGCCAATGAGGCAAGCCAGGAAGTAGCTGTACACAGCAATGGTCACCACCTGGGGGAGGGACAGGACGGGGTGCCAGTCAGGTCTTGAAAGTCATGGAGAGACCAGAGCTAGGACCACTAGTCACTGTGACAGGGTCTCAGCTAGTCCTTAGTTTTTCCTTGAGACCAATGCTCCAAAGCCTCTGACACAGGATATAAAAAGGCAGAACCAGGTTACCTGGGTGTAGACAAGGGGCACGCTAATCCAGTCATAGTGAAAGAGCATCCCACATTTGCTCCGAAACACATTCAGCTCCTGGTGGGGCGGATATAGGTCATGAGGGGGCTGAAATGTGAGCTCACACATGGGGATTAAGTAGGGGGTTACCTGGGATGGAGGTGAGTGGTCACCTAGTGGGAGGCGGGCATGTGCTTCCAGGGACTAGAGAGTCTTCAGTGGTGAGTGTGTATACCTAGGGGCATTATTCACCTAGAAACCGTCCCATAGAGATACGTGTACACCTCGGGGCTCTAGATAAGGGTGTTTGGAATCCGCCCTGTGAAAGGCACGTGGCAAATCAGGATATGACACACCTCAGGGTGGGTGGGGTACATTTTTTTTTTTTTTTAAGAATGACCATCCGGATAACCCACCTCCAGTAGCAGCTTAAAGGCGCCGTT
>NW_011440417.1:0-1373 GCF_000754665.1 Bison bison bison | reverse complement strand
TTGATGCTTTTGAACTGTGGTGCTGGAGAAGACTCTTGAGAGTCCCTTGGACTGCAAGGAGATCAAACCAGTCAATTGTAAAGGAAATTTACCCTGAATATTCATTGGAAGGACTGATGCTGAAGCTAAAACCCCAATAATTTTGCCATCTGATGCAAAGAGCTGACTCACTAGAAAAGACCCTGATGCTGAGAAAGACTGAGGCAAAAGGAGAAGGGGACTACAGAGGATGAGATGGTTAGATAGCGTCACCGATTCTGCACATGAGATTGAGCAAAATTCAGAAGGTAGTGAAGGACAGGGAAGCCTGGCATGCTGCAGTTCATGGGATCACACAGACGGACATGACTTAGCGACTGACCACCAATAACAAATCTTTCTTCTAGGTTCTATGAGCAAGTAGACATTTTCTGGAACACAGCCAATTAATTAAATTGACAAAGGCAATGAAGAAAATGCTAATCATGCACTCATTGTTCAAAAGTGATACCTGTCACCCCACAACTTTCGTTGGTCCAAGCAAGTCACATGGGCAAATTTGTTAAAGAGATATAGTGTCCTTCCATAAGGAGGAGCTGTGAAAGGAGGCACCATATATGTGTGAACAATAATAAAATCTTTTTAGAGATTATACATCTTGCTCATATGAGATCAGAACTAATGCCTTTATAGTTTTCCAAACCAATTTCTTTTCCAATGTTTTACCTTAGAAACCTAATTGCCTCAGCTCTATGTATAATGAAAGAAAATCACCATATGTATGTTACTAAAACCTAACCCAGAATAAAAGAAAATATTATGTCCAAATGTTTCTAGAGTAAGGAAAAAGGCAAGGTGAAGTGTGGACGGTGGGGTAGAATCTGACTGTCCCTCTATTAAGTTTAAAATTAGGATCAAGTTGTTATTGGCCAATATACCAAATAAAATCTTGGCCCATTTCTGTTTCAGATCAGCTAGGCACAATTATTTATTATAAAGAATTTACTATAGTCCAGTATATTTTGGGATTAAAATGGATTGTTTATTTAATAACATTTATTTTGAAGATAAGTGTAAGTGTGAAAACAATTTCACATAAGTTTCTGTTACTTTGCCATAAATATTTGGTATAGTAAATATGAAAGGGGCTATGAAGAATTTACACACTTTTACAGACATTTCTTAATCAACAGTGCAATTTTATACAGCTATGCCTGACATTTGGAATATTCGGGAGAAATTTATTCACATTTGGAGGAACATATCCTCATACTTCTCTGTTTCTTCATCTGGAAATCACGTCATGTAATTTGACATTAATATTGTCAGTTCAGTTCAGTTCAGTCGCTCAGTCATGTCTGACTCTTTGCAACCCCATGAATCGCAGCACACCA
>NW_011440416.1:0-1373 GCF_000754665.1 Bison bison bison | reverse complement strand
TTCCATTTTTTTTTTTTTTTTTTACAACTGAGTAATAAAAAATTGTGGATATATAGACTTATCTTAATCCATACATCTGATGAACACCTGGGTTGCTTCCACGTACTGGCTATTGTAAATAGTGCTGCTATGAAGATGGGGTGCATGTATCATTTTGAATTAGTGATCTCATATTTTTTCAGATATGCATCCAGGAATCAGTTGGTGTATCGTGTGACAGTTCTTTTAGTTTTGGGGAGCCTCCATACTGTTTCCCATAGTGGCTGAACCAGTTGACATACCCACCCACACTGTACAGGGGTTCCCTCTTTTCTCCACATTCTTGCCAGCGTTTGTTGATTTTTTGATAGCCATTCTGACAGGTGTAAGGTGATATCTCTTTTGCATTTGCATTTCCCTGATTAGTGATGTTGAGAATCTTTTTATGTGCCTGTTGGCAACCTGAAAATCATATTCGGAAAAGTCTATTTAGATTTGCTGCTCATTTTTTGATTGGGTGGTCTGCTTTTTGATATTTGAGTTGTATAAGCTGATATAGTTTGGATATTAACCCCTTGTTGGTCATATCATTTGAAAATATTTTCTCCCATTCAGTAGGTTCTTTTTGATGGTTTCCTTTGCTGTGCAAAAGCTTAAGTTCAATTAGGTCCCATTTGTTTTGCTTTTCTTTTGCCTTAGGAGACAGCAATATTTTTCACCTACAATTTGTCAGTGTTCTGCCTGTTCTCCTTTAGGAGTTATGGTTTCAGTTCTTACACTTGCATCTCTAATCCGTTTTGGGTTTATTGTATGTGATGTGAGGGAATGTTCTAGTCTCATTGTCATATTAAAACTGCCATACAGTTTTCCCAGCACTACTTACTGAAGAGACTTATCCATTGCATATTCTTGCCTCCTTTGCAGTTTTTCCTCTTTAAAAAAGTAAATTGTCTATAGTGATCATTTCAAAATCTACAACTTTTAGTTGTCCCATGAGTTTTTAAGCGTGTTTGGACTTTTAAAATGTCTTTTAATGTAAGGAAAAAAAAAACAAAACAAAAAACCTTTAAAACTGATTTAAAGAACATTCTGAATACACTTGCTACCCCTCTTGTATACCTGGGGCAGACATCATTAATCGGTTTTCAGACTGTTTATTGATAAGTCTACATTTAGTTGTAGAATGCTTCATAACAGTCTCAAGGCTGCAAATATCAATTCTTGGGATTTCTATAATAAAAGAACCACTTAACAAGCCCAGTTTAAAGTTCTACTTATTTAGGACTGAGAAAAATTAATCAAAATAATTATACAAAACTCACTTAAAAAGAGGGGGCATGTAGATAACTGCAGGGGCATTACTTTATGACATGAGAAAAAATATTATTTGGAGC
>NW_011440415.1:0-1374 GCF_000754665.1 Bison bison bison | reverse complement strand
TATGTCTTTATTTTATATAACTCTTTCTAATCTTTTTCCAGATGCAGCTATATTTTTATTGCATTATATGTTCTGGTTTTACACATAGGATATCAAATATGTTTCATTTCTATGTTTACATAATAAAAATAAAATTAGTTATGTAGGATTTTTTAACATGATTTTTTAACATTTTTACCACCTAACAGAAGAAATTTATTTATGGGGAAATTAAACTAATATAGGGGGGAATATAAATTTATGAAGACGTATACTTTGTTTCTGTCTGAAAAGACTCAAGTAAAACATTAACATTGTTCACTAAGTTAGATTAAATTAAATACTAGCTTCAGTCTCCAGCCCAGTCTCTTGATAAATAGCATTATTTGGAAAAATTAGTGAACAAGACCACCATACAATGCCTTTATTATTACTTGGTGATGATGACGAAGAATAGTAGAAGCAGTAATAGTATCATCATCATAATCTTAATACTGCCACTGTTTTTTTCAAGAATGACTCACTGACTTAGCTCAATTAATACTTCCATTTCTGCTGACTTCTTAGTCATGAAGAGAAAGTTCACATATCAGTGTAAACAAAGAAGCAGAGTGGGACAGGAATAAACCAGGAGGATGGGTGTGAGATTTCTAATACATCAGAATCTGATACATTAACTGTGAAAGTACAGCTGATCCTTGAACAACATGGAGGTTGCGGTGCTGACTCCTAAGTTGAAAATCCATGTATAATTTTAGTCTACCTTGTAGTACATATATATTGAAAAAAATTCACCTGTAAGTGGACATGTGCTGTTCAAGGGTCAAATGTAATTCCAAATGAACACTGAACATTATTTTAAGAGCTAGAAAAAATGGACTGCCATATTTATCTCAGTTATAGATTGATACATGACACAATGGACACACATATAAAGTATTAAAAGCAAAGCAATAAAGAGAGAAATAGATAATAAACTATTAATCATCAACAAACTATTTACACATGCAGACTTGCAAATATCAAATTACCAAAATGAAAAATGCACAGCCTTGCTAGGCTTCTTTGATATGAAAATGGACATTGTGGGGCACAATTACACAACAATTAAAACTTTTGAATAAATTAAGGCTCAAAATTAGAAGCACTGGTTGGTGGCAGTTGGGGTTGGAGGGCAGGGAGAGTAATACATAATTTGCAGCAGTGCAATTTTTATTTGATTGTTCAGAAAATCTACCTAGCAATGGGCCATTAAAGAATTAATGTCTTTAAATTGGTAATTCCACTTAGGGGACTATAGAAGAAATAATTTAAACCCGTATGTTCAAAGTATTGATACTACCTTGGAGAAATCATTTAACTGGTCTTGATTTTGTTGCTCTAACTATGTGTGAT
>NW_011440414.1:0-1374 GCF_000754665.1 Bison bison bison | reverse complement strand
GTTCACACCAGACACCCTTCTCCGTGTTCTGCCACCAGGACCTGACCCAGCACTAGACCTGCCCTCGCTGCCCCCCTAGGACCACACCCCAGCCTACTCTCAATGATGACCCTTCCTGGCTCCGGCTTGGGTGGGTTCTCTGACAAGGTCTCCACATTCTCTCCGAGGCCTTCTCTCCATACTTCAGATGCTCTGCCTCATCCTTCCCCCAAGCTTAATAAAACTGATGTTTAAATACTTTTTCTGTAATTGCTCAAAGAGTTTGTGAAAATTACTTCCAATGTAATGAGTACTTTATTATGATTTTTAAAAATCTATTAAATAACAGTGTTATAACATCCTCTCTGTAGATTCTCTAATATATAGTCTCCAATTTATAGGTGCAAACCTCATAACTCCTTAATAATGTTAAATAAAATGCAACTGGAATTTTAACAACAAACCAAAGTTACCTTTATCGCCGAGGTCTCTAAAAAAAGTTGATCCACAACCAGCTTTTTTGATTCCTGCTAGTGTGTCCTCGATATCCTTTAAATACACATATTAAAATCTTTTATAAATTAAATAATTTATAAAAGTTAATTTTCCATCTTAAAAAAAAGAGAGATCTCCCCTCCATTGCTTACCTTATCTGTCAGCCTCTTGACAGAACTTTTACCTATAGCATAGAGGAAATATTATTGAGTGCCCATATATTATAATACCTTGGTAAAACTCATCTTCCATTAAGATAGAAAACTGCTTGAAAGACAAAACAAGTTTATAAAAAATATAAGTCTGGCAATTTTAGCTAAGATCTTTAAACAGAAGTTACAAGCCAGAGAACTCTAAGTCTAAACACAAACACTGCAGTTGTGTGTCAGGCTCATCCTCACTGTCACTCCGCTCCAGACACATGGGGTCTTCTAACCGCCTCTGACCCATCATAGCTGTCCAAGAGAGAAATAAATTTGTGCCAAACACAAATTCTTTCCTTACATGATTATTAAAATCTGTCTTCTTCTGCTTTAATTGATTATAAACATATACACACACGTTTCAGAATGATACCTTTTAAACCCTGAAAAGTTCTTAAGTTCACAGCTCCCCAGTCAGATCTAAAGGCTGGCCAACACGGCTGTTCATTCTAAAGTGATGTTACTGTTAACAGTTTCCTACTGGGTAACAGATTAAAACTCAGGCTTTTAAGCATCTTCTTTATACTGACCTCATTTTCTCTCATTTACTGTAAATTCTAAAGCAATCACATTGCTTGTTTGGTTGAAACTTTTTCTGAAGACAGCCTCAAGCCATTTTACACATCCAGAACACTGAAAAGTACATTGTTTATTTTATTTCTTCTGTAAGCTATGTGTATCACTAACTTCCCTTCTT
>NW_011440413.1:0-1374 GCF_000754665.1 Bison bison bison | reverse complement strand
GAGTTCAGAAAGGGCTCAGCTGGGCAATTCTTCTTTGGACTCTCTCAAGCAGTTTCAACCAGCAGTTGAATGGGGCTGGATCATCTGAAAAGCTCTACTGGGTTGCAATCCAAGATGGCTCTCTGGTGTGGCTGTCAGATGGGAGCTCAGCTGGGGCGGTCGACAAAGAATGCCTGGACAGGGCCTCCCTAGCATGGCAGTCTTAGGGGAGTTTGACGTGTTACATGGTGGCTGGCTTCCCCCAGAGTGGCATCCCAAGAGGACTAGCCGGGGAAGTCACAGAGCATCACTTTTGTCATGTTTAATTGGGTGAAGCTGTTAACAAACCTGCCCAGATTCAAGGGAGGAAACATTGACCCCAAACTTCTCTACACAAGGAATCTTGAAACCACTGCAGACCACTGAACAGAATTCCAGTAGCTGTTGAAGACCTTTAGAACCATTCATCTGCAATGCACATAGCTAGATTATTCAATACCAGTTTACTTTTTTCTTAAAGCTCTAACGTGTAAATCTTTGAGCCGTTTGCAGAGATTTGTTCTGGGACTTTCATAACAGTAACAGCCCAAGGACAGGACAAAGAAAACTTGGAAATCAGCTAAAACTATGAAAGAGTGAGGAGAATCCCATGAAATTCCTTGAAAGTCATTCATAGGAATGCTCTTCTCTCTCAGAGCTTGGAGATCTCACTATTCTGCAACCAAGGGGCTTTTAAATAGCTCTCTTTATGGGCCAAGTCACATTGACTCAGCAGTGTCTAAGAGTCACTTTTCTTAAGGCTTGGGAAGTAAATCACTATTCCCTGGCCTTGCTGCTTCTCCAAGCAAATTTTGTACATGACTCTGGAAAAAAATCCCTTCTTCACACTCCACTCCATTTGTTCCCATTCACACATTGTCCAACCCTCCATGGGGGCATTTCCCAGGTGAAGAGATCCCCTGGCTCTGAGTCTTAAAGCACCCCTTGATCAGGCCATCCTCTTTAGGAGCAGGAAGGGACCTGATTCCCTGAGTCCCAGACATGAGGACCACATAAAACAGACTTGAAAGTAACTGCTCTACGAGAAATTACTCTTAGATGAATCCAAATGGAAATAGGCCAAATCCACAGCTGGATGAATTCTGTTTTCAGGTTTAGAAATAGTTTGCTTTCTAAAAGTTGATATTGTCTGTGGGACAAATATATTTAGTATCTCCCATTGCTACTCACTGGGGGCAACCTTGATAACATTTACTTTAGGCCAAATAACAAAAGGCCACTAGTCCTCAGATGAGGCAAATATACTGCATTCACTGTGGAGGTTCCTTAAGTCTCACAAAGTGAGGTTTGAGGAATCACTAATAAGTTTGGCTCATTTTTTTTTTTTTTTTAAAG
>NW_011440412.1:0-1375 GCF_000754665.1 Bison bison bison | reverse complement strand
GAAGGGGACGACAGAGGATGAGATGGTTGGATGGCATCACCGACTCAATGGACATGAGTTTGAGCAAGCTCTGGGAGATGGTGGACAGAGAAGGCTGGCATCCATGGGATCGCAAAGTCAGACATAGCTGAGTGACAAAACAATAACAGGGATAACTTAGGAGATGGAGGAGAAGCAGGGGTCGTCTGAGTCCTTAACAAGCCCGGGGCAGTGCCAGCTGAGCCAACATCACGGACTCCAAGAGGACGGCCCGCTCCTGGCCCCAATGTAGACAAGGAGCCTGAGGCTCAAGTCGGTCATCCAAGGCACAGACTGGCTCCTGGCACTAAATGCACAGCCAGAAGATTTGCTTGCTGTGAAGTCAAGGGCCAACGGCGCCTTCCAGGTGAGCACAAGTGAGGATGCTGTTAAGTCAGCTGCTGCTTTCCTCTAGTTTGGAAAAGGAAGATGAATCTGGTTCCAGACAAATTTGGGTTTGGTTTGGCAGGAGGCAAGCTTTTATTCCCTGGAGTGTTTTAGGAAGTTTCACAAGAGGTTAAGTGTTGAAGAAAGGATAGGAGACGGATGGGGCGGGGCAGGCAGGAGGGAGGCCCAGCCTGGACCAGGGCCTGGATGCAGGACTGGACATGGGACAGCTCCGCAAGGCCCTCCCCAGCACAGCGAGCAGGACACCCAGGGAAATGCCAATAGCCAGCAATCTTCTGCCACAGGCGTCCTGCAGTCATCTGCTCTGTCACGTCCTGCTGTTTTGGGATCTGTGGCCTCTGAGGCTTTGAGTTTTCCACCTGGACTGGCATTACAGAGACCTGCTGTGGTTAAAGGAGAAGCTAGCTGGGCAAAGAGGGCAGGAATTCTGCCCAGTAGTGGGTGGGTTTCAGACAGTAGATGGCCTTGGACACCAATCAAGACACTGGGGCTTCAGAAACAGACTCACAGGTACCAAAGGTGAAAGGGGTGAGTGAATAAATCAGAAGTGTGGGATTAACAGATACAGACTACTCTACATAAAATAGATAAGCAGGGACTTTTGTGGTGGTCCAGATGCTTAGATTCCGAACTCCCAAGGCAGGGGGCCTGGGTTTGATCCCTGGTCAGGGAACTAGATCCCACATGGGGCAACTAAAAGAAGATCCTATATGCTGCAACTAAGACTTGGCACAGTCAAATAAATAAATATTTTTAAGTAATAAAAAATAAAATAAATAAGCAATAAGGATTTAGTGTATAAAACAGGGAAATATATTCAATTTCTTATAATAACCTATAATGGAAAATAATCTAATATACATTTACATACAAAACTGATTCACTTTGCTCTACACCTGAAAGTAACACAATATTGTAAATCAACTGTGTGTGTGTGTGTGTGTGTGTG
>NW_011440411.1:0-1375 GCF_000754665.1 Bison bison bison | reverse complement strand
GCTCCAAATAATATTTTTTCTCATGTCATAAAGTAATGCCCCTGCAGTTATCTACATGCCCCCTCTTTTTAAGTGAGTTTTGTATAATTATTTTGATTAATTTTTCTCAGTCCTAAATAAGTAGAACTTTAAACTGGGCTTGTTAAGTGGTTCTTTTATTATAGAAATCCCAAGAATTGATATTTGCAGCCTTGAGACTGTTATGAAGCATTCTACAACTAAATGTAGACTTATCAATAAACAGTCTGAAAACCGATTAATGATGTCTGCCCCAGGTATACAAGAGGGGTAGCAAGTGTATTCAGAATGTTCTTTAAATCAGTTTTAAAGGTTTTTTGTTTTGTTTTTTTTTTCCTTACATTAAAAGACATTTTAAAAGTCCAAACACGCTTAAAAACTCATGGGACAACTAAAAGTTGTAGATTTTGAAATGATCACTATAGACAATTTACTTTTTTAAAGAGGAAAAACTGCAAAGGAGGCAAGAATATGCAATGGATAAGTCTCTTCAGTAAGTAGTGCTGGGAAAACTGTATGGCAGTTTTAATATGACAATGAGACTAGAACATTCCCTCACATCACATACAATAAACCCAAAACGGATTAGAGATGCAAGTGTAAGAACTGAAACCATAACTCCTAAAGGAGAACAGGCAGAACACTGACAAATTGTAGGTGAAAAATATTGCTGTCTCCTAAGGCAAAAGAAAAGCAAAACAAATGGGACCTAATTGAACTTAAGCTTTTGCACAGCAAAGGAAACCATCAAAAAGAACCTACTGAATGGGAGAAAATATTTTCAAATGATATGACCAACAAGGGGTTAATATCCAAACTATATCAGCTTATACAACTCAAATATCAAAAAGCAGACCACCCAATCAAAAAATGAGCAGCAAATCTAAATAGACTTTTCCGAATATGATTTTCAGGTTGCCAACAGGCACATAAAAAGATTCTCAACATCACTAATCAGGGAAATGCAAATGCAAAAGAGATATCACCTTACACCTGTCAGAATGGCTATCAAAAAATCAACAAACGCTGGCAAGAATGTGGAGAAAAGAGGGAACCCCTGTACAGTGTGGGTGGGTATGTCAACTGGTTCAGCCACTATGGGAAACAGTATGGAGGCTCCCCAAAACTAAAAGAACTGTCACACGATACACCAACTGATTCCTGGATGCATATCTGAAAAAATATGAGATCACTAATTCAAAATGATACATGCACCCCATCTTCATAGCAGCACTATTTACAATAGCCAGTACGTGGAAGCAACCCAGGTGTTCATCAGATGTATGGATTAAGATAAGTCTATATATCCACAATTTTTTATTACTCAGTTGTAAAAAAAAAAAAAAAAGAATGGAAT
>NW_011440410.1:0-1376 GCF_000754665.1 Bison bison bison | reverse complement strand
GAAGAAGGCTTCCACAGGCCCTGAGCGCCAGCAAATCCAGGGAGTCACAGAGGCAATGTTCAGTGAATCTTCTCGAGCAGGAAAGAAACCCAGGGGAGCACCGTGGCGGAGAGTAAGCCAGAGGGCGCCTTGTGAAGCAGGAGGAGGACGAAGAGCAGCAGGAGGAGCGTGGGCAGACAGAGCAGTGAAGTGGAGGGAGGCTACGCTCGCAGAGAAGAGCCCGCTCTCCGCAAGAACAGAGACGGGATTACGAATCTGCACTAGATTTCAAAGGCAGAGGAGTGACTGCAAACGGAGGCTGGGAAGGAGAAAGACAGGGCAAGGGCCCGGGAGGTGACCACTGAAGGCAGCCCGCGAGGGCGGGAGGCAGGCCAGCAGGGAAGCGGGCGTCTGTACACAGGGAAACCCTGAAGGCCAGGGAGGGAGGGGTACGAGGGCTCAGAGTACTCGACCTCCTACAAGCCAGAGAGTTAGATGTGGTGACGACCCGGGCTCCAGGGCAGAGACCTACATTCCAGGGTGCTCCATCACCAGCTCTGAGGCCTGGCACAGAACGGGCGCCCAGGAAGCATTCGCTGAGCAAATGGGTGCACGGCCTGGGCGGGGCACTGCAGCTTCTGCGTGGGGCTCTCACAACGCTGAGCTGAGAGCCTCTAAATGACACCTCTGAGGGTGGCCTTGACCTCCAGGGCTGCGGTGAGGAGAAGATGGAGTGACACCTGTCACTGAGCCAAGGACGTCCACGCTCCCTCCTGCTGACTGCGGCGCTGCAGTCGGCGTGGGCCGGGGTCTGGGCGGAAGGAAGAGGCCACACGGGGTCAAGGCGGGGGCACAGCTGGCACGCCAGCCGAGGAGGAAGTCCAGTACACAAAGAGGGGACAAGAACCTGAACGACGAGAGCAAGGGAGGGCCTGCTCTAGTTTCTGCCCATCTTCTTTCACACACTTACTACAAGCACAGTATCTTAAGACTACTGGAAGTTTCCAAGTTTTTTTCTTTCGGTGTAAGAAGCCACATATGAAAGCGTTACTCTCTGGATTACAGAACGAGACCTTAAAAAAAAAACAACTGCTGCTAATGAAGGAAGAAAGAAAGGCAGGACTGGAATGAATGGATCTAGGCACTGACTATCAGAGGCTGCTGACGTCAGGCAGCGGGAGACAGCCAGACACCATGGGCAGATGGACAGATGGCAGTCCTGCATGAAGGAGCGGGCGAGAGGAGGGGAGGACCCTAAATCTGCCCCATCGAGGCTCTAAATCCAGGGGCACTGACAGTGAGCAGAGAGAACGCAGGAACACGGCCACGGGCATCACAGGAGCGCGATACCAAAATCCAGCTCGCTAGAGGGAGCTCGCTGGAGGCCCCGTGGTCAG
>NW_011440409.1:0-1377 GCF_000754665.1 Bison bison bison | reverse complement strand
CCACAACCCTGAAGCATGCTCCTGAAGCCATCCTACGAACTTGGCAATTACTCCAACAGCCTAAATCTTCATCTGTTGCCAGATAAGCTGCAACAGTTTTTGGCCTTGCCTTACAGCCCTTGCACTTGACACCATTTAGCCTAGACTCAGCCCTTGACCTTGCCTTGATAGCTGGGAAAGAGTTCAGAGGGACCAAACCTCAACAGAAACAATCTTAAGTGTGAGAGGTTCTACCCAAAGCTTCTGTCAATGAGTGCTCTTTAACACTGATCTTTAATCTCATAAATTCAAGAGAAAAGGATAACTGCAAATTCGCCCCTGTATCTGAGAAACATGAAGCTTGTAATTTGTTGTTCTTGTTTCTTTGTTTTCGTTTTTGCCTTAAGGCAAAAGTACAAAGGCCATAAGGGTAACCTGAAAGGCTCCTCTCACTCTTAAGGATTCTTTTTATCAGCTTTGTTCATCTGATTGAATGTTACTTAACTTTTCCTTTAACATTGGATATTTGACGGGTTCCTAAACACACTGAGACTTTTTCCACAAAAAGGAATCCACTTGATTGGATCGGAAACCAGTACCTACTTCTGGAAACAGAAACTTTAGTTAAAGACAGATAAATCAGGGTGGTGGCATTTTTTGAACTTTGCTTGAATTGATATTTTTCTGTTAACCCATGTAGATCTGCTCTGGAGCTTCTTATTGACAGGGACAGGGCTCTGGTTGTATCTCCTACTTTTTCTTTCCTCCTCTCCACCTTGCCTCCTCAGCATTGAACAAAGTACTCAGCACACTAACCAGCTACATGTGTACTGATTTGCTCTTACACAATACTCCATGGCATCCAGGGTACTTTGTCTCTCTCCCTCCCTAAATTTAGTTCTGGATATGGTATTTTGACCAGTCGATGGAGTGCAGAAACTCACCGTGTAAGCCTGTCACAAACAATCTATATCCTTAACATGAACTCCAGTGTTGTAGATCTTCTGAAAAGACATAGAATTTTGGCTGGGTTTGACCAGGGCAGTGGATTACAGCTCACACGGCCACCGAGAGTAAGATTACTGATTTGGTAGATGACCAGAGACCCAGACCAAGCAATGACACTTACTTGCAATAACTCCACCTAGACTCAAGTCATTTTGGAACAGTGTCTTGAGTTATGGACATAACCCTAGATTTGGAACTTTTGATCTAGTTTTAATTAAAATTAGCAAGCGAGTAGGACTTTGTGCTAACTGGCATTCTATCTTGTAAAAAGAAGAAGCGGAGGTGATTATAGGTACCTAACATCAAACTGGAGAAGGCAATGGCACCCCACTCCAGTACTCTTGCCTGGAAAATCCCATGGATGGAGGAGCCTGGTGGGCTGCAGTCCAT
>NW_011440408.1:0-1377 GCF_000754665.1 Bison bison bison | reverse complement strand
CCAGTCCAAGGCATCACCTCCAGAAAAACCTTCCCTGATCCTGCAGCTAGCAGACTGGATCCTTCTTTTGTCTGGGATTCAAGCTGTGTGCCTTTGTGTCTTACTTTTCCTGGAAGACTGTCAGCTCCCAAAAGGCAAACTCCAGGCTACAGTTACTTTTCTGGTTCATCATGATGCAGCCCAGCACCTGACACACACTTGTTGAATAGGAAGTGAGGCTAATACAAGAATATCTTGGTTATCAACAGATCTTGTTGATTCTTCATTCACCATATTCTTTATGATTCATAACTCCTCCCAGGCCTGATTGTGCTCACCTGGATCTTGCCACAGACTCCCATCTGCTCACCTATACACCCCACCTCCCACCAATGAAGGCTGCCCACTCCTGCCCCCTGAAAAATGTTCTGTAAATGACTGAGTTTCTTAATAGCTTGATACATTTTGACCCGAGAACATACTAAAAGACATATCCTCACTTATGTTGCTTTCTCTTCCAGAGAGCTAGACCCCTGCCCAGTGGCCACCGTTGGATGTTTGCCACAGAATGAAGCCCCATTCCCACAAAGCTCTCTCCAGGGAGCTATCCAACAAGAGGTGCCAAGCTACACAGACCCTCTGAACAACCTTTTAAGAGCTCTTATTTCATCCCGTAGTTCTACTCCCATTGACTGATATATGTGATGATAATCTCGGAGCCTAAGAACTAGTTTTCCCAAAGTTCACTTACTCCCTGTCTCAATCCATCCTAGATGATGACTTCCCCATATAAAGACAATTCCAATCCATGTCTCCACAGTTCAGCTCAGGGGTGGGAGGGCTTTAATCCCAATTGGCAGAGAAGAGAGGGAGCCAAGGTGAGAGGGAGGGCATCTGATAAGTCCCAGACTCCTACAGTCTTGCTGTTTGCACTAAATTTAGCACATTGTCTTGAGTTGAAGCAAAAGGGCAAAGCACAGGTTGTGGAAAATCAGCATTTAGCAGGACAATGCACCTGCCCTCCTATACCTACAGCATCTGCTCTGAGCCTCTCCTCAGGTTCTCAGCCCACTCACCTACGGAGGCTCTCAATCCACTCTTACCCTGCACAAACATACCCCTTCTGGCATATGAACCGACTTCCAGCTTGCCTCTGAAAATCAGGCCCCTCAGTGCCCCACCCTCTCTTGCTTTCCACACACTCTTCCATATGTTCTGACCACCAGGAAACCACTGCACCATTGCTGCTCCCTGTCCCCCATCTTCACCCTTTGTGCTCCACAGGCTCTTTCTGTGGTCCCAGGAACACCTGTTGGTACTCTCATCCCCTATTCCCTCTTGCGTCCTTTTCTCTCGCCCTGACTTCAGAGAAGAATTATCCATTCCGAACCCCTTTAT
>NW_011440407.1:0-1377 GCF_000754665.1 Bison bison bison | reverse complement strand
CAAATATGTCATTGTTCAAATATAGTGCTCACCAGATTTATTTGCCTGTCTGGCCACTTTTTCTCAGTTCCTTCTGCATCCTTGCTCTGGGAACTTCTTCTGCCCTTCTTCATCATTATGATCCAATAAAACAAAGACACACATGGAACTAAGGGAAGCAGTTGGAGGGGCACTTCATTCAGCCCACAAGGAGGTAGGCTAGGGAAAATTTCTCAGAAGAGATGATCAGTGTAGGAGAATATCATATGATAAATAGTCATGGAGGTGACAGTGGCCAGGATGACCCTCCACTGAGACAGTTAAATAAAATTTTGCAATAGTAAAATCTGAACGCCCATATTGAGTTAAGTAGACTTCTTCCTTGAGAAGGCATAATACAGAATAATATATTCCATGTAGCTCGGGGATAGAAAAAAAATCTGCTCAAAAGTCAGTAGACAAAGACAGCACCACTGTAGACAGAATCTGAGATTAGCAGTGGAGAGAAGGTCCTTTCTGTGTTCTCTGGAGCACTCCCATACCAGTTCTCAGTCCGTTTTTATGGTTCAGCTGCATACATGCCCTTGAGTTTTATAAGACACTAAATATTCTTAGAATACACACACTATAGCTCAATATGTTTTCTATTACTCCCAAGTGAAAGAGTTCTACATAACACAGATATAATACAGAAGGATTTCTTTAGTGGTTGTTTTTGGGGCTGCCTGAAAGGATAAAAACAAACAACACAAACCAAAACATGTTTTATGATAATATGATGTCTCTTCTCTAAAACTCTTTCCTACATTTTTGTCATTTGAAAATACTTTCACCAATGTACTATAACTTCCAAGCTACAACATTTTTCAGAAAGAACAAGGGGCAAACTAGTTTTGTGAAAGAATGCAGATCAGTGATTTTAGTAGAGTTAGGAATAGGATCTCAATAAAATCAGTATGAATCCAACTTGTTCAATAAAGGTGTAACTACTCAACTAATGTACAATTTACAAGAATGAGAGATAAATTTACAAAAATGAGAGATAAATTTACAAGAGTGAGGGAAGGAACAGTGGGTCAAAAATGGACTGGTAAACAGGCCATTGCATGGATTTTATGGAAATATTGCAACAAGACCCTCTGCCTGGGGTGGATGTAGATAAGACAAACACAAGGAAGAAATCTGAGCTCTTTTAGAGTGTATATGTTCTGGGTAGTCTCTCTCCAATTGAAATATACTCAATTGTCCTCAATGTTAGTTTCCAAGGTAACAATGAATGATCCACCAATCTAATTGCTACCAATGGAGATTAAATGTAATGAATAACTGTGATAATTTCCATAGAAATTCTAGTGACTATAGTCACTTAGATATATAGCATTTTAACCCAAAATCATT
>NW_011440406.1:0-1377 GCF_000754665.1 Bison bison bison | reverse complement strand
TGAATTTCATTCTTTTTTTTTTTTTTTACAACTGAGTAATAAAAAATTGTGGATATATAGACTTATCTTAATCCATACATCTGATGAACACCTGGGTTGCTTCCACGTACTGGCTATTGTAAATAGTGCTGCTATGAAGATGGGGTGCATGTATCATTTTGAATTAGTGATCTCATATTTTTTCAGATATGCATCCAGGAATCAGTTGGTGTATCGTGTGACAGTTCTTTTAGTTTTGGGGAGCCTCCATACTGTTTCCCATAGTGGCTGAACCAGTTGACATACCCACCCACACTGTACAGGGGTTCCCTCTTTTCTCCACATTCTTGCCAGCGTTTGTTGATTTTTTGATAGCCATTCTGACAGGTGTAAGGTGATATCTCTTTTGCATTTGCATTTCCCTGATTAGTGATGTTGAGAATCTTTTTATGTGCCTGTTGGCAACCTGAAAATCATATTCGGAAAAGTCTATTTAGATTTGCTGCTCATTTTTTGATTGGGTGGTCTGCTTTTTGATATTTGAGTTGTATAAGCTGATATAGTTTGGATATTAACCCCTTGTTGGTCATATCATTTGAAAATATTTTCTCCCATTCAGTAGGTTCTTTTTGATGGTTTCCTTTGCTGTGCAAAAGCTTAAGTTCAATTAGGTCCCATTTGTTTTGCTTTTCTTTTGCCTTAGGAGACAGCAATATTTTTCACCTACAATTTGTCAGTGTTCTGCCTGTTCTCCTTTAGGAGTTATGGTTTCAGTTCTTACACTTGCATCTCTAATCCGTTTTGGGTTTATTGTATGTGATGTGAGGGAATGTTCTAGTCTCATTGTCATATTAAAACTGCCATACAGTTTTCCCAGCACTACTTACTGAAGAGACTTATCCATTGCATATTCTTGCCTCCTTTGCAGTTTTTCCTCTTTAAAAAAGTAAATTGTCTATAGTGATCATTTCAAAATCTACAACTTTTAGTTGTCCCATGAGTTTTTAAGCGTGTTTGGACTTTTAAAATGTCTTTTAATGTAAGGAAAAAAAAAACAAAACAAAAAACCTTTAAAACTGATTTAAAGAACATTCTGAATACACTTGCTACCCCTCTTGTATACCTGGGGCAGACATCATTAATCGGTTTTCAGACTGTTTATTGATAAGTCTACATTTAGTTGTAGAATGCTTCATAACAGTCTCAAGGCTGCAAATATCAATTCTTGGGATTTCTATAATAAAAGAACCACTTAACAAGCCCAGTTTAAAGTTCTACTTATTTAGGACTGAGAAAAATTAATCAAAATAATTATACAAAACTCACTTAAAAAGAGGGGGCATGTAGATAACTGCAGGGGCATTACTTTATGACATGAGAAAAAATATTATTTGGAGC
>NW_011440405.1:0-1378 GCF_000754665.1 Bison bison bison | reverse complement strand
GGGAGAGAGCATAGTATGTGGATGTGCACTGTTGGTGTAGCTGTACAAAAGTAAAAACAGGGAGATAATAGAGAGATCATATAAAAAAACTGACTCGTGAAATGATTGGCACCTAAATGGAGACCTGTTTACCTTGACGCGGTAGAAAGGATCAAAAGAAACCTTAGAAGGATTGCTAAGGGAGGTATTGTTTACCGCTTCTCGATCAAGAGCATCCTGGAAGTCTTTAAGCCGTCTTTCCTCATATTGTTTTTCTCTGAAAATTCTGTTTTGCCACAAAACTTCCTTTTCGTGCCGAACATGCATGAGCTGCACAGCGATCCTGCGTTCCTGCTGGGACTGTCGCATCAGCCGGTTGATCAACTGCTCCTCCCGATAAGCCTCCTGGAAACACCATTGCAAGAGCCAGTCATTTGTCAAGGCCATGTCCACTTTTGCTCAGCCCACTGAGCTGAGAAGCTTACACATACATCATGTGTAAAAGGCATAGTATTCACCTGCATCAGTTTTAGCCATTTGATTTCAAGTCAAACATGGCAAAAAATTCAAGCTATAAAAATGAAAATTTCCACCAAGGGTTATATAATTTTGGTATCCAGAAGCATATGGTCTTGCAACTCAGTCATCTTAAATGATGATTACTTCCTTTAAAATCTGATCAAAAATAATTTAGGTAATTGTTTTCAAGGTTTTATAAACAAAGGCTAACTCTCAAATTTTAAGTATGTTTTCAGAAACTTGGAATTGTGCTCTATGCACTCAATATAAATATTAGTGATAAAGACAAATGCAGACATTGTCTGGCTGAGAATGGCAGATCTGATAAGTTCCCGGCAGGGCCATCTCAATTTCTACGTGATAGGATGGGGAGACTGGAGAAGAGTCTAAGAGGAAATGACCTACAGTTTACCTTAGAAAACCCGAGAGTGGTTGTAACCTGAGAGAGAAACTAGATGCACTCGTCCCTTGGCTATTTTAAGAGAAAGAAGGGGAACAAGCATTAACAGTGGAAGAAGCATTAAACTGGCAATCGGAGGCCTTGGTCACTGCAGCTCCACCTCTACCATTGATTGGCTGTGTGGCCTTGGGCAAGTACCTTGGATTTTCAGGGAGTATTTCTTGACAGGTGAAATGAGGGGTTTGGGTAGAAGATGGTCTCCAAGGCATCTTTAAGTTCTCTCAGTCTGTCTAAACAGAGACACCATGTGGAAGGAGGAGGTAATTAAACTTCTCCAGGGAGAAGACTTGGAAGAACATCTACATGTCAGTTGTCTATTTAACACTAGATGGTAAAGAATCTGCCTGTAAAGCAGGAGACCTGGGTTCAATCCCTGGGTTGGGAAGATCCCCTGGAGAAGGGAATGGCAACCTACTCCAG
>NW_011440404.1:0-1378 GCF_000754665.1 Bison bison bison | reverse complement strand
TGAAAGTAAAGTCTGAAAGCAAAGGTTGTAAAGAACAATATTGCATAGAAAACTGGAATATTAAGTTCATCAATTAAGGTAAATTGGATGTAGGCAAATAGGAGATGACAAGACTGAACATCAATATCATAGAAATCAGTGATCTTAAATATGCGGGGATGGGTGAATTTACATCAGATTGACTATTATATCTACTACTGTGGGTAAAATTCCCTTAGAAGAAATGGAGTACCCCACATGGTTAACAAAAGAGTCTGAAATACAGGACTTAGGTGCAGCCTCAAAAATGACAGAATGATCTAAGTTTGTTCCCAAGGCAAAAATTACTGTAATAATTTAGCATCACAGTAATTCAAGTCTATGCCCTAACCACTGATGCTGAGGAAGCTGAAGTTGACCAGTTGTATGAAGACCTACAACATTTCCTAGAACTCACAACCAAAAAGAATTCTTTTTCATCATAGGGGATTAGAATGCAAAAGTAGGAAGTCAAGAGATACAGGGAATAACAAGCAAGTTTGGTCTTGCAATACCAAATGAAGGAGAGCAAAGGCTAACAGAGTTTTGGCAAAAGAAGTCACTGGTCATAGCAAACATCCTTTTCCAACAACCCAAGAGAAGACTTTACAAATAGATAACACCAGTTGGTCAATACCAAAATCAGATTGATTGTTTTCCTTGCAGGCAAAGATGGAGAGGCTCTATATCATCAGCAAAAATAAGACCTGGGGCTAATTGTGGCTCAGATCACGAACACTTTATTGCAAAATTCAGGCTTAAATTGAAGAAAGTAGGAAAAACTAGGCCATTTAGGTGTGACCTAAATCAAATCCCTTATGAGTATGCAGTGGAAGTGACAAATAGATTCAAGGTATTAGATCTGGTAGACAGAGTGCCAGAACTATGAAAAGACTTTCCTAACATTGCACAGGAGACAGCAACACAAACTCTCCCAAAGAAAAATAAATGCAAGAAGGCAAAGTGGTTGTCTGAGGAGGCTTTACAAAGAGCAGGGGAAGAAGAGATGTGAAAAGTGTAGAGAAAAGGAAAGATATACCCAACTGAATGCAGAGTTCCAGAGAATAGCAAAAAGAGAGAAAATGGCTCTCTTAAATGAAAAATACAAAGAAACAGAGGAAAAAGGAAAGAGTAGAGATCTCATCCAGAAAATTGGAGTTATCAAAGGAATATTTTATGCAAGGATGGACATGATAAAGAACAGAAATGGAAAGGATCTAACAAGCAGAAGAGATTAAGAAGAGGTAATAAGAATATACAGTTGAGTTCAGTTCAGTTCAGTTGCTCAGTCATGTCCAACTCTTTGTGACCCCATGGACTGCAGCACGCCAGGCTTCCCTGTCCATCACCAACTCCTGGA
>NW_011440403.1:0-1379 GCF_000754665.1 Bison bison bison | reverse complement strand
TCATCCTGGCCACTGGCTTCTCCTTTCTCTGTTTTGTTCTGTATGTGTTGTGGGGTGGGGGGAGGGGGGCCACCTGCCTTACCTATTCTGAGTTGCCTTTAGAGAGATGCGTTTTTTTCTAGGACTCTGTGCAACTGTTGTATATGGTTCCGTGGGCTGACCGCTTTGTACATGAGAATAAATCTATTTCTTTCTACCAACCCTCCGCCACGGGGCTGTCTGCAGGCTTTGTGCATGAGGTTGTTGGTGGTGGGGAAACAGCATCAGGGAAGGCAGATGCCTTTAAGAACTCCCAGGCTACTGGAACTCCCATCCCTGCTGCCTAGCCCCTCTTCTGTGGGAGTCCTGGATCTGTCGGGCTACCCCCAGACCAGTCCTGTGCCAGATTCTGGGTACTGAGGTGGAGATGGCAGATGCAGAGGCCTGAGCATGAGGCAGTTGTTTGTGGACTGGAAATGGAGAAATGAGAGACTGAAGCAATCAAGGAGGCTGCCTGCAGGAGGTGACCTGGCGCTCCTTCTAGACCCTCTGTCTGCTGGTCTACCTTAGTCATGCATGCCCTTACAGACAAGGCCTGAGCCTCTGAACCCTCTCCTAGCCACAGGGATACCTGTCTGTGTCCCTGTAAATCCAGCCAAAGGGGTAGCCCTGAGTCTGACTGTGTATCAAATACAGCCCTGGGTTGTCTGTGGGGTTGATTTCCCTGCTCTCCTGGCTGTGAGGTTTGCTTCTGCACAGACAGAGGGGCAGACTCCAGAATGGTGACCAGGAGGAAGTTCTGATTGGCAGTCTCCAGACCCCACGCCCACCTTGCCTGGAGCCCTCCCAACTTCTCTCCCTCTTCATTTCTCCCAGATGAGTAAAGGTTGGCATGTTAAGGGGCTGGGCACTAGGCTCTCCTTTCCTGGTGGGGGAGGGTTGGGAGGCAATGGTCCTGTGTTTGCCCACAATGGCCTCAGGGTATCGGCCTTGTCGGTTGACACGTCAGGGTGTCCAGGACCATAGAGCTTGTCTGCATCTCATGCCTGGCAGTTTATTCTGGTTTGGAATCTGTTTCTCTGGCTGAACGGTCCCAGGGCTTCTAGCTTGCCCGTGGGGCTGTGGGGTCCAGGCCCCTCCCCTGCTCAGCCCCTGCTTTGGGCCCCCTGAGTCTGTCCTCTCATAGCACAGACCCCAGGCCAGTCAGTGGGCCCCCAGGTGGGGGTGAGTCACTTCCTGGCTCCAGGCTGACAGAAGAGGATTACTCTAATTGTGCCCAGCTGACACCAGCGTTGGTGTGGGCTAACACAGGTGCCTGTGACCCTCGACCCTGAGAGAGAGAGAGAGAGAGAGAGAGAGAGAGAGAGTGTGTGTGTGTGTGTGTGTGTGTGTGTGTGTGT
>NW_011440402.1:0-1379 GCF_000754665.1 Bison bison bison | reverse complement strand
GGTGGGCCACAGTCCATGGGGTCGCAAAGAGTTGGATACGACTGAAGTGACTTAGCATGCACACACACTGTTTTTTAGACATGATGCTACTGCACACTTAACAGGCTACAGGACACTGTACACATAATTTTTATATGCACTGGGGAATCAAAAAATTCATGCGACTTTCTTTATTGTGATATTTGATTCATTGCAGTGATCTGGAAAACCAAACTTGCAGTATCTTTGAGGTTTGCCTATATTGTACATTTGAAAGTTATTGACAGAACAGATCCTGAAGTTCTTATCACACATACACACAAAAGCCAATGTGTAAGTATGATGGATGTTAACTAAACTTACTGTGCAGCATGTATATCAAATCCTTATGTTGCATACCTAAAACTCATACAGTGTTATATGCCAATTGTATCTTAATTAAACTGGAGAAAAAGAAAGGGCTCAGGAATCTCACTTTCATTAAACTGGTCACAGTGTGGTTGACTCTGGTGGTGTTCTTCCCCTGCACTTAAGTTTGCTGATACTTAGTGATGGAAGAGGACTATAGAATGCTGTCCCCTAGCCTGCTGACCACAATTTCCTGCATTCTGACATCTCTCTTCTTCCAGGTTGGATCCTTTAATGGCCCACATGCAACCAAGAAAGCACAGGAAAGAGGGATCCTCGTCTCCCCCACACACCACCCACAGGCATCAAGACTTTGATGTTCCCTACATATTGCAGAACTAGTCTAAGCTTCACACACTGAAGATTATAGAATTTGGGAGTTGCAAGTAAGAGAAAAATGAGCATGGTTAAAAATCCCAAAGACTGCAAACATGTTCTTTATAGAGAGGTGAGAATTAGCTATGGTTTAGTGGTGGTCATGGCTTTTAATGCTATTAAAACAAAATAAACATTTCATACTATAGAACTATTGAATGAGATCCCTCCCAGATTTCTAAAATAAATCTGACAGTTTCACAAAAAATGCATCAAAATCTTTCTGATCTACCTGTCTCCATTCTATGACCTAGATGTCTAGACTGAGTGAATAATATATAGAAGATGACAGTTTCCAAGTGATCTTAATTCTATCTATCTGTTTCTTTTGGTGGCTTTTAAGGACAATCACTGCAGCCTTGGGACCTAGTGACCCCAGAAACAACCCATTCTCCCTCTTGTCAGCCCAACAGCATGGTATTCCCCTTCACTCACTGGAGATAAGGGTGGAGGAGAGGGGCTTCCCTGGTGGTCCACTGGTTAAAAATCCGCCTGCCATTGCAGGAGACTTGGGTTTGATCCCCAGACCAGAAGATTCCACATTCCAAGGAGAAGCTAAGCCCGTGTGCCGTAACTACTGAGCCAGTGCTCTGGACCCGAGAACCATGCTGTTGGGC
>NW_011440401.1:0-1379 GCF_000754665.1 Bison bison bison | reverse complement strand
TTAGAACTTCAGAAAAACATGCAAAATGTATTATTTAGTCACTACTTAAATAGTGTCCTTAATGAAAAGAAGAGTGTGCTCTGTGCCCTCGTATGTGTTCATTTTCCTCTATCATCCCATTTGATCCTCAAAAGCAATTATAAGAAAACTAAACAACCAAGGAAATTGACATAGAGGAGGAGCCAGGATGGGAATTCAGGCCTCTGTACTCATGTGTGCTGTGGTCCTGGCAGTTGGGTATGGAAGAATGACTGCTGTGTGCAACCTTCTGCAGCTCCTAGCTGCCAGGCACCCAGGGTAGCTCCTACGGGCTTGTCATGGGTCCTGGGATCACCTTAGAAGGAAAGTGTCTGAAATGCTCTCTGGTGAAAGTAGAGTCAAGATTGTGCCCCTCCTGAGGTTCTATAACCAGAGTTTTTATACCAAACTGATCCTCAATTATCAGCTTGGGGCTGCTGAACAGCACTAATGATGTACACAAAGTCAGATTAGAAGACAGTAGTTGGAAAGGTGTGTGAAATCGGGGGATAAGGTGGGGAGGATGTGGAGTGGGGGAGAGGCTGAGCCCAGTGGTAGATGTAGGTTCTGGAATCTTAAATATCTGAGTCCTCTTTTCTGTGATTTCTCTAACATCTTACCAGAAAGGCTTCCTTATGGCAACCTGGCATTGCCTTCCCCCTGAACATTCTGAGGCTCCCAGCTACCTTCAGCAATCAAGAGGATACATGCTGGTGAGAGTTCTGAAATTTAAAACTGATTGCTGGAATTAAAAGATGAACATTAATAACACAAGAATACCTATTTCAGGAAGTTCAAAAAGGAAGACTTCCCACAGTTCTTCTCATGCTGACGAGGTTGTCCTTCACTGCTGAGTGACTGGCACAACTCTTCCTCCCCTGGTCAGCACTATTATAAACTCTTGATGCCAGGGTCTCACATGTGCCAGGAAACACAGATCTTTCCTTGATCCGTTTCCTCCATCCTCTCCCCAGTCACATGTTGCTCTCCCTCCCTATCCTACAGACAGTAGTTGGAACAAGAATGAATCTCACATTCATTGAAACAAACCATCACGCATAGGAAGGGCTTGAGGCATACCAGCCAACACCCATTGCTCCAAGGCATCTGCTCAGAAAGAAAACAAGTACCATGGCCTATCCTGCTCTCCCTAAGCCCCTTAATCCCATAGAAAAGTGGCATGCTTCCCAACTGACAAAGAATTAATCTCAAAAATATACAAGCAACTCCTGCAGCTCAATTACAGAAAAATAAGAAACTCAATAAAAAAATGGGCCAAAGAACTAAACAGACATTTCTCCAAAGAAGACATACAGATGGTTAACAAACACATGAAAAGATGCTCAACATCACTCATTATC
>NW_011440400.1:0-1379 GCF_000754665.1 Bison bison bison | reverse complement strand
CCCACCCTCTCCCTTTCCCACAGAGTCCATAAGACTGTTCAATACATCAGTGTCTCTTTTGCTGTCTCGTACACCGGGTTAATGCATGAATTTGATTCAAAAAATTCAGTACAGATTTAGCTTTTTAAATTTTGATATTTTATGTTTTAATTTTCATTTGGTTTGATATATTTAAAAAAAATTCTCTTGATACTTGTTCTTTGACCAATGAAATAATTTGAAGTTTTTATTTAGTCCAAATGTTTGTAATTTTTGTGCTGTCTTTATGATATGAATTTCTATTTTGGTTCAGTGTAATTAGAGAATACACCTATATTATTATAGATTTATTAAATTTATGAAGTTTGTATAATGACCAAAGATATAGTTTATCTTGGTATATGTTTGGTGAGCACTTGAAAAGAACGTGTATTCTTCTATTGTTGAATGAAGTGTTCTGCAAGTATAATATCTATTAGACATTACTGATTGATGATGTTGCTGAATTTTTTATATCGTTTCTGATTTTCTGTGTAGTTTTTTAAATCAAATTTTGAAAAAGTGATATTGAACTTTCTAACTCTGAATATGGATTTATCTATTTATCTTTTCAGTTCTATCAGTTTTTGCTTCACTAATTTTATATTGATGTTGGTACATATATATTTAGGACTATTGTTTTCTTGATAGAGTCCCTGCCCTTGTACTATTCCTCTTTGTCTCTGATAATTTTTTCTACTCTAAATTCTACTTTATCTGATATTAATATAATCTCTCATGCTTTCCTTTAACAAGGGTTTTCTTGATGTATATTTTACTCCTTTTACTTTAATGTGTCTATAATGTAATATTCAAAGTGAGTTTCATATAGCATATAGCTGGGTCATGTTTTTTAATCCATTCTGTAATCTGCCCTTTAGTTTTAGTGGAACCTCCATTTTGCTGTTATGCTCATTTTTGCTGTTGTTCATTTTTGCTCATTTTATTTCATCTCTGAGGTTTTCATTTTTTAAATTCTTCCAAGTGTGTTTATTATTGCTCCTTGAAGCATTTTTTTTATCAAGGCTACTTTAAAATCTTTGTCTGGTAATTATAATGCCTCCATAATTTTTTGTTAATTGTCTTTTTCCATTCAGTTTGAGATCTTGTCTTTAGTGTGATGAATAATTTTCAACTGAAATCTGGACTTTTGGATGTCATTGATATTTAAACTTTTCATTTTATCTTGCTTCTTCTGACACAACATTGGTAGGGAAAAAAGAAGTATCACTTCATTTCAGCCAGGTGGAAGTAGAAGCCCAGGATTTCCACTGGGTCTCCACTGATAACTGAGGGAGCCCTTATCATTGTTGCTTGGTGAGTGTGGAAAGTTTGATTTCCTATGTGGCCTCTATTGATAT
>NW_011440399.1:0-1379 GCF_000754665.1 Bison bison bison | reverse complement strand
GATATATATAACATACATATATATATATATATATATATATATATAGTGAGAGATTGGCTCACATGATTGTGGAGGCTAAGAAATCTCATGATCTGCTATCTGCAAGTTGAAGATCCAGGGAAGCCAGAGGTGTACTTCTAGTCCAATTCTGAAAGCCCAAGATCCAGGAATTCTGGTGTCTGAGAGCAGGAATAGATAGCTGTCCAAACTCAAGAAAGAGAGCAAAGTCATCCTTCCTTTCCTTCCTTCAATGACTGAGATGATGTCCCCCCACACTGGTAAGGGCAATGTTCTTTACTCAGTCTGCAGATTCAAACCCTAATCTCTTCTGGAAACACCCTCACATATACACTCAGAAATAGTGCTTTACCAGCTACCTAGGCACCTTTAGCTTAGTCAAGTTGCCACTAAAATTAACAACCACATATTCTCATGCTAGAGGTAGTTTGGCTAGGTATAGAATTATTGTTTCTAAACAATTTTCCTCAGAAGTCTGAAGTCAGTGTTCAGCGGTCTTCTAACTGCTGATGAGAAGATGCCACCACTCCTCTTTCATATTCTCCTCTCTCTCCCTTCCTCTTCCATTACTCTCTGTCTCTCTCAGCTTTAGGCTGTTTTTATGGCATTTTGAAAATTCATGATGTGCCTCAGTGCGTCTTAGCTCAGAGCTGTCATAGCAAAATACCACAGACTGAGTAGCTTAAACAATAGAAATATTTTTCCCACGGTTCTGAGGGATGGAAGTCCCAGATCATGACTCCTAGTGAAACCTCACTTCTGGCTTGCACGTGGCTGCCTTGCATTGTGGCTCCTCACACAGTTTTTCTTCTGGATGCCTGAGGGTGTCCAGGATGGAAAAGGTGGGGGTGGGGGGGAACAGGAACTCTCTGGTGTGAGGGAGTAGAAATAAGTGCAAGTGTTTGACCCATAAGTGTACTTCCCATTCCCTGAAAGTGACATTTCTAAACTGCAACCTTTGACATATGATCCAACAATCCCACACCTGGGCACACATCTAGAGAAAACTCTAATTCAAAAAGATACATTCACCCTTATGTTTAGCACTATTCATGGTAGCAAACTAAATGTCCATCAACAGATGAATGGATAAAAAAGATGTGGTATATATACATATATATATATATGCAATGGAATACTACTCAGCTATAAAAAAGAATGAAATACTGCCATTTGCAACAACATGGATAGACCTAGAGATGATCATACTAAGTGAAGTCAGAAAGAGAAAGACAAATGCCATACGATATCACTTATATGTGAAATCTAAAATATGACACAGATGAATTTATTTACAAAGCAGAAACAGACTCAAAGACATAGAAAACAAATTTATGGTTACCAAAGAGAAAGATGGGAGG
>NW_011440398.1:0-1380 GCF_000754665.1 Bison bison bison | reverse complement strand
TTTTGATAGAGACATCAAAAGTAAGATAAGGGCCAGAGGGAAATTCCAGATCCTAAAAATATCTCAGCCCTGAAGTGCAGGTGCTGCCGCCTGAGCCACCCCAGAGCACGGAGGCAGCTAGCTGGTAATTAGCCCCAACGCTCCCATTGTTGCCTGAGATCCTGGCTGCTGGCTAATTAGTGCTTCCTGGAGGACAAAGCAGCTGGTATTTTCCTTTCTAATTCCAGTACTGACGTCCCAGTTTAACATAATAAAAGAATTCACTGGCACGGGAGAGGGGCAGAGGAGATAAAAGGCAGAGGTGGCCAGGGACCGTCCAGTTGTTCGGAGGTGGCCTGGAGCCAAAGTGAACGTTGCCATCTCAGCACGGGGACAGCCAGGGTTCTGCTTGAATGTCCAAGAGTCAGGCTTAGTCTAAATTTACACAGTCGGGTGGCTGAAGCTCATAGGGAGATCAGAGTTGTCTCGATTATCTTTGATCCTTGGAATCCTAAGTACTGTTGTTTAAGAAGCATGGAGACACATGCACCTCAGCAGCAGTACTGACACATGAGTCACCCTTGGGGGCTTCTGCACCCTGGCAGGAGACTAGAAGGCTGGAGGGGCCTCTCCCAGGTCAGACAAGGCTCCAGTAAGCACTTTTTCTTGGAGATTAAGCCCTTCTTGGGAAGAACACCCCACCGGGGTATATATTCTAAAGATCATTTTTCCTTCCTCACTAGAGCGTTGAGCGTCTCTCTCAATCCTTTCAGTACGAACCTGGTGGAATTCCTGGAGGCAACACGCAAATATGTAGCGACTTCCTGATGCCTGGGATCTCTGGAAGGTTCTCACTCCCAAGATATTCTGATTATATGCACTTGGCTAGGCTGTGGTGACTGGTTGTTTGGTCGAACACCTATCTAGATGTTGCTATGAAGGTACTTTTTAGATGAGACTACCATTTAAATTGGCAGATTTTGAGTATATCAAACTATCCTGTGGTGTGGGTGGGCCTCATCTAATCAGTTGAAAGCCTTAAGAGAAAAGGCTAACTCCCCCTGAGCAAGAAGGATTTCTGTGTCCAGGTGGCCTTTGGACTTGAGACTACAGTATCAACTCTTCCCTTCAGCTCCAGCCTGCAGGCTTTGGATTTGCAGTCTCCATAATTGAATAAGTTGATTATTTAAAACTACTTTCTCTCCATATGTATACACATGTGTATGCATATTTCCATGCTGCGTGTGCTAAGTCACTTCAGTCATATCTGACTCTGTGACCCCACAGACTGTAGCCCCAGGCTTCTCTGTCTGTGGGATTCACCAGGCAAGAATACTGGAGATGGTTGCCATGCCCTCCTCCAGGGCATCTTCCTGCATTGAACCTGCATCTCTTAAGTCT
>NW_011440397.1:0-1380 GCF_000754665.1 Bison bison bison | reverse complement strand
TGAAGACCAGGCTGTTGAACCCATTTGAGTACACAGGACTGATACAGCCCCTACAGGTCAGGGTGTAAAGCTGGGAAGCACTTGGCCTCTTGATTCCAGCTCTAGGACACTCTTCCATTGTCCTGAAGAGCTTAAGCACCATGGGCCCAGCTGGAAGCCAGCAGAGGAGGAGGCAGGGGCATCTGTGTTCTTCACTGTGTGGTCCAGCCGACTGTGGTTGGTTCTTCTCATATACAAAGGAACAGCCACCTTTGAAATCACTCAGATATAAGCCTGATGATAAATCAGTTGGGTAACTGCTGGTGACACATCTTGGGAGTCATTGGTAGAGTTTGTTTAGGCTGATTTGTTTAGATTGATAGTTGGTTTAGTCTTTTGATCTCACTGCAGTGAGTACGACACAGGCTTATGCTCTGGCTACTGTCTCATGTATTTATTTGAAAGATTCCAAAATATGGTAACTGCTTAATAGTTGGAGATTTAGATTGGGGGATGCCTCCTTGCTTTTTTCTTTTTTTATAATAAAAAACAAGATGCCAGAATTTATTTTCAGTGTATTCCCTCTCATTGTGCTGTAATTTGCTGTGAGAAAGAAAAAGAGGAAAAGAAAAGCTGTACTGTGTCAGATGGTTGGCATGAAAACCCAAGTTGACTCTGATTTTGTGATTGATCCTATGGAACAACCCATATAATTGACCATGAACTTGTTCTCATTGAGCAAGTCAGCCTGGGCAGGAAGGGGCTTGTCACCATACCTCTGGGAGCAGGGGTTCCCTGGGGGGTGTGGAAGGGGCCAGCCAACGGAAGCAGCACCTTCCATCTCCCCAGTAGTTCCTGTTGGGTGCTGTCAAGTTCTGGAAATAGCGAGGCTTACTTTCCCAGAGTTTAAAATCTAGCAGAATGTAACAATGTTTTAAAATCTTCAAAGCGTTGGCTGCATGTACTTTGGGGACTCGGGAGTAGGCATTCCTTCTTGTTTTCGTGAGCTCTACTGAGTTTCCTAAAGGAGAACTCCACTGAGGCGAGGCTCATGTAAGACTGATGTGAATACTATTTGGGGGCCTAGTTTGAGGCTTATCACAATGGCCTTTTCTGATTTTGTTCCTTAATAAAGCGATTTGGTCTTATACTCACTCATAGGTCATTGGATTGTTATTAGAGATACTTTGGCAATTTACATAGAATTCTAGACATTTAAAGCTGATGGGCACTGTAGTTGTCATCCAGCCTAATTTCCTCCCTTTCCAATAACGATATTGAACTTCCCTGCCTGTTTGTGTGTTAGAAAATCCTGCCGGAGGATGCAGGGATAGGGCAGAGCTGTGATTTTGGAACTGATGTGATTAGCGGCAACCATGTCTTTCTTCTTGGTGATTATAT
>NW_011440396.1:0-1380 GCF_000754665.1 Bison bison bison | reverse complement strand
TACTGGAGTGGGTTGCCATTTCCTTTAAAAGCTACCTTTACCCTCCATTATTTATTCTGGGAAGTCATGCATAAGCCACTCAGTTCATTTCTTATTCTTCTAAGAGCTAATTTTTGCCCAATTGCTAGATGAGAAAAGACTAGCCTGCCCTGATGGAGTTGGGGCCTGCTCTCAGAATACTGACAAGAGCCTGCTCTGTTTGCTCACTGAAGGTGTTGTAAAGGTTAGCTCAGCTCTTTCTTAACTCTTTTCTAGGCCTTGGAGGAGAAGGTACGGACCACAGAGACACAGGTGCTTGTGGCATCTGCACAGAAGAAGCTGCTGGAAGAGAGACTGAAGCTCATCTCAGAGTTATGGGATGCTGGGATCAAGGTAGAGGAGGCAAGCCCCCCGGTGGCAGCAGATTTGGGAATGCTGAACACACACGAAATAAAAGCTTATCCATAATGGCCCTGCCATTCCTATGATTTCTTGGGGTGAAGATCAGAGCGAGGGGCCCCAAGAAGGCTGTCCCTGAGGATTGCAGAAGCCAGCTTTTTTTCTTCCCTGGTCCCCCGCAGGCAGAACTGCTCTACAAAAAGAACCCCAAGTTACTGAATCAGCTGCAGTACTGTGAGGAGACAGGCATCCCACTGGTGGCCATCATTGGTGAGCAAGAGCTCAAGGATGGGGTCATCAAGCTGCGCTCAGTGGCCAGCAGGGAAGAGGTAAATAGGTGGGCAGGAAGGGGGAGGGACACGGAATGAATGCCATTTCTCAATGCGGCGGCCCATTCAAGACCTAAGCAAAAGCCTGGCATTCGTAGTAGCCCCCTAAAGGACTGAGGGGGTAGCATGATACTATGCTTATGGTCTCCATCCCCACATACCCTGTGTCTCTCTGGCTTCCCTAGGAAGCACTGTCTCCCCTGACGTGTTTGACTGGGTTCCTGCTCCCAGCGGAGCCAGGCCTGATGACTAGAAGAAGACATGGGCGCTCAGCAGTGGAACACAAGATGCTCATACCACCTTGTCCTTCCTTCCTGGCCAGGTGGACGTCCGAAGAGAAGACCTTGTGGAGGAAATCAAAAGGAGAACAAGCCAGCCGCTTTGCATCTGCTGAGTTGAGCAAACTATCAGAAGAAAGTGGGACTCACACTATTTAAGGCTAAGATAAGACTCTGCATACCTACTTCAACAGCTTTGCACATTTCTGTCCCAACAGGAAGACCTGAAAAGTGGTCAGAACAGAGACTTTTTTATTTTTATTATGATTATTTTATTTGTAATCACAGACAAAAATGGTCAGGTACTATACCATTTATCCATATGGCTCTGAGGGCTTAGTAGTCGTGCCTGTGTCCCTGGGCTACAGGGACCTGGCGCAAGATGGTCTCTTCTG
>NW_011440395.1:0-1380 GCF_000754665.1 Bison bison bison | reverse complement strand
TCATAATTTTTGAAAATGTTCATCAGGTATCTCAGTGTTTATATGTGTGTGTGTGTGTGTGTGTGTGTGTGCAGACAGAGAGAGGAAGACTGACTTCTAGGGAGGATAATGCTTGTATATTTGACATAAAACAGCAATATAATATATTGATAATAACTGAGATTATATTCTTTAATGAGAGCATATTATTTTTTCTGGTCCTGTTGTGAGAAAATCTAAGACTACTCAATACCACAGAGTTGAGTATATGCCTGGGCTGTCCATTCAAAGTGCCCATCAATCTAAGCACAGCCTAAGTGATTGTCTGAAGGGCAGCCATCTGACCCAAGTAGAGTCAAATAGAGTCTCCCCTGAAACTTTTTTTTTCACCGAGCTAGCCTTCAATAAAAGGCATATTTTAGTCCTATATGCTCTGCAAATTCTAATTTTGGTTATATTTAATTGTTCCCCTTCAACTTAGACTTTGTATATATATGGTGGTTGGCAATTGCATTTTCTCTATGAGATCAGTTATCTTCATCAATCAGAGACACATCTAATCCAATTTCATGAAGAATCTAATTTTTCTCAAGTGTATCAAAATGATATTTTATTTGTAATGCTATTAAACATCCAACTAGTCAAGCTTAATTCAGGAAATTACTGTTTAATTTCATAGTGCCTAATATCACATGACCTCTAAACATATTCAAACATAGAAGATATAAAGGTAAAAATATCTCTTCAAAAGATATTTTAAATTTAATTAAATTAATGTGAATACAATTACATTATCAATTTCAAGCTCAAGGAGACAGAAGTGGGATAATTATTTTGATTTATTTAAAAAGTTACTTCACAATTATATTCATCTTAGTTGGTGTGTTCATACCTTCCCCTTTCCCCTGGGATCAGAGTTGTTATTTACTTGGAGTTCTGTTTTGTTTTTCTATTTCAAATAGATTAGATATAGACAGAAACTTTCACAAGAAGCAAAATGAATACCTAGATACAGAATCAGTAAGTAATATGCTCTCTCTTTATCCATTTGCTGTGAAAATCCATCCCAGCCTGCTTATTCAGATATCCGTAAGAGTAGTCCCTAAATTACCAGTCTCATCATGTTTGCCAGAATTCACTTCTTTCATTTTAGTTGTATGTTATAATTATGTATAAGTGAAATGACATGATCATAGCACCAAAACGTGTAGATTACATCCCAGCTCTTTATTCTATTGGGGCAACTTTGGACAAATGATAATTTGTTTGTTTTTTCCCTAAATCCTACTTTCCGCATTTATTATTTATTTTAACTGTGTACTTTGTTTTGGAGTAGAGCCAATTAACAATGTTGTGATAGTTTCAGGTGTACAGCAAAGGGACTCAGCCATACATATACAT
>NW_011440394.1:0-1381 GCF_000754665.1 Bison bison bison | reverse complement strand
TGAAAAGTTTACAGCCAGAACAACATCTCCTTGCTTGCTGTCTGAATGCCTGAAGAATTTTTTTCCATACATTTTCAAAGCTTACATGAGTCCAAGTGTCAATCATTCTGAATCTAGTTTTTCTTCTAAAACAAATTGGTTTTTCTCAACTTACAAATCAAGCTGTCCTCACTTTTCAAGGGATTTGTTTGAAGGCCTTTCTTTTTCAATTATTATGTTCCTAACCTTATCAGGAACATTCAGGGGTAGCAATTTTCGCTGTGTTGAGATAGTTTCCCCACCTTATACGTTATTTTCTTTCTAGAACTGGTTTAATCATTCTGTCATTTTTTGTTTAATTATCTCAAGACTTTTCCTATGTCAGCAATTCTAATGTTGATTATGTTTCTTGTGTTTTCTCTTACGTTCAATTAATTTATTGTCTATAGTAGAACCATTTTTCTTCTCAATGAATTGCCTCGATTCTGCAACCTTCATTTTTATTTCTTTCCATGGTTTTGTCATCTAGTCTCTGTTGAATTCATGTTATTATTCTAAACCATAAAACCTTCATGGAAAATTTACTTCTTTGGATTTTTTCTTCTAGAATAATTTCTTATCCATTTATTCCTTTTTCTCTTTTTTCTTTCTTTCTTCCATATTTCTGCTAAATACTTATAATGATGCTATTAGGCTGCTTTTAATCTTCCATTTTAATGCAGGCTCTGTTCTCCATGTATTTTATTTTTTAGGAAGTGTGTTTGAATTTTCTTGGACCTCATTTATTCTTTATTAAGACATGTTTATCTTCTCCTCTGATCTACAGCTTGAATGCTGAGTTTTAGTTTGGGTTCATATTCTGAAGATATAGGAATAAAAGAAGATCAGCTAGACCTAGTCTCCTTTAATGAAAAGTTACTAGTTTTCTACCTAATAATAATGGAGGTAAAAGATCTCCTTGGCATGGTTAATAGTTATCTGAGGATTCAGATTATTCTGCAAACTGAGCATGGACTTCCAGAGGATGTCCATCAGAGTTCTCCATGCTTATCTGTTTTCTAATTTCATCCCACGTTTATCCAGTGGACTTTGCCACTTCCTTTGCATGCTGCATGTCATAATAAGAAAGAATGATGGGTATTGCCTCATCTTCTCCCTTGACTTCCAATCTTGGGACATCAGTGATACTGTCAGGGTTTGTCTGGCCCTTAATACCATTTCTTTACAAATGATACTGAATCATTTGAGAATGTCTGTCTTTCCTTACCAAGACTCTTTGATATTTACAAAATATCAAACCTGTGACCATGGTTGAATTTTTACCTTCCTTTCTTTCTTCTTTAAAAATTTATTTTTAATTTCATTACTTAGTTTTGGGTAAGGGGATTCTTGGATCTGACCT